>NC_064290.1:45134120-45147915 GCF_019186545.1 Solanum stenotomum
TAATTCATCAATATAATGGCTTAGAAAACGTTTTGCCAATGAACCCATGCTTAGATTAGAATTTGAGATTTTTGTTCTTTGAAACACTTTTGATTGGACTCCTTGAAAGAAAGATTCACCAAGGATCAAGGGTCACCATACCTCTAAGTTGAAAGCCCACGAAAAATTGAAGAAGAAAGAACTCAAAATCTTCAACTCTAGCTCCAACTTCTTCTTCTTCTTCTTCTCCTCTCTTCTTCTCTCAAGAACCCTAACCCTAACTCTTTTAAAATGGAACAAAATGATCCACAATCAGCCTAACACAATAATATAACCTCAAAAGAAAAGATTTTTGAAAAGACCAAAATGCCCTTAAATTTCCGGACGGACTCCTTGCCAACTGCCCAACTTTCAAAGGGCATAACTCGCTCATACGAACTCGGAATCGAGCAAACTCGGTGGCGTTGGAAAGATCGTTCCAAGGGCTTTCCAAACAGAACTGGAACTACTCCTGGATCATCCTGAGCTAGGAGTTATGACTGCTCAAAGTTGGCCAAAAACTCACTGATGTCCACACTTGGCCGAATTTCCAGATTTTGAACTTAGCCAATTTCCAGATTCTGAACTTTTTCTCCAAAAGTGACTACTTCCAATTTATGCTTAAACTTTAAAAATTCATACGTTAGGCTCTAGTTTCACCTATCTATTATAAGGGTCGCTACATATACGAACATTCCGAAGCTGTAAGTATATGTGAAATGAGAGAGTTACTTCCTTATAAATGATTCACATTTATTTAAGTGACAATTTCTTATCCTCATAAAAAATATATATCCTATTCAAAAGACTTGAAGTTACTTTGCATTATGACACATTATCACTAAAGCAAGAGTAATGTTTCATTTCATTAATTCTATTATAACTTCTTGCATTCTTATGATGGATATAAACGTAAATGATATGTCTATTTAAGGAGTATGATTTGTGAGTTAAATATACAAAGAGAAACAAAAGCCTCTCTTTCATTTACACTCTCTTTCACCAATTATCTTATTATCTCAACTAGTGATCATTTCTATTGTCAATTTCTCGACAATTGTATTTGTGCAACTCCAAACTTCTAGCAGTGCATGTATTTGGAAGAGTTGTGGAAATTTGGGGAGTAACCGGCCTTAATGATTTGCATCGGAGACTAGTTGTAATAGCTTTCAAGGTAGTGTCTTACCACGACACAATATTTGCGATAATTTAGATACTATTTTTAATTCTTGTCCTATATCAATATTATAATATTTTTCCAAAAATGGATTATTGATGTAAACACAATGACCACAACAAACAAATGAACCTATTACACAAAATGATTAACGACATGTTCAATGCCATTGGAGAGAAGTGAAATTTAGGGATCAAATTAATGAGTCTACTACTAGGGAAAAAATAATAATCATAATTTAGTTTGAGTTCTAGAAGTGAAGGGTTCGAGTGTCCATTGAAAAGAAAGACGTTGAGAAAATTTGGGGATTTAGTATGATGCATCTTAGCAAATAAAGGGTTGGACGTTACTAGATTATTCCAGAGCTTGCAAAAATTCTTACATCAGAAAATTGGCTCGATTGATGATAAGTTTTTTTAGCATAATCACATTTGGAAGTTCCATAATGGTTATATCTGAGATTCTTCTTCCTTTACAATCTTCCTCAAGAAGCTTAGAGATTTTTTTATAATGGTTCATGGAGTTCATGATTAATTAATTATGATTCAGTGAGAAGAGTTTATTTATAAATGAAACACATATCACAACATGGAGAGACATGCGTTTGAGGAATTAGATGTTGATTCAGAGGCAAACAAATCACAATAACCACTTATTTTAAGGGCTATTAATTATCATCCCTTAGTCATTTAACATTATATCTATCACTCTCTCCTGGATTAAAGCATCGAATCTGACTGTACACATCACGATGGAGCACACTGTATATAAAAGTCCATCCATTCCATCAGACCAAAACCCCAAAAACTAGCAAGCTTACTTTTTGTTCAAACTAACTGACAGACATGGATACCAAAAGCTTTGAGATTTTCAAGGACATTGCAAAGGATAAAACATCTCTCATGTCACGAGGATTATGGACCTTCCAATGGTGATTATGATCGAAATTCTTTCAAGATTTCCAATCAAGTCTATTTTATGTTGTAAAACTATCTCTAAAATGTGGAATTTTTTTAACTTCCGACCATTTATTTGTTAACATGTGATACATGTTAACAAACAAAGGATCGGAAGTTAAAATATGACACCAAAGTTACAAACAATCTTAAAATAGAAAATGGACTTGATTGACAATCGTGAAAGAATTTTGACCATAATCAGTATTGGAAGGTCCATAATCCTCGTGACATGAGGTATGCATTATCCTTTGCAATGTCCCTTGAAAATCTCAAAGCTTTTGACATCCATAGCTGTTAGTTAGTTTGAACGAAAAAAAAAGCTAGCTAGTTTTTGGGGTTTTGGTCTTATGGAATGGATGGACTTTCATATATAGTGTGCTCCAAGATTGTGAAAATTTATTTCAAGCTAAAATGACTATAGGGGCTACTCTAATTTCCACAAGTAACTAGGCAGAGTCATTAATTAAAAGTAATTATTGAAGTCTAACTAGCCGTTAGATAATATTAGTTGTTTTTTCTAATATTATTTCTTACACCTACTTAATATTTAGTAATTAATGAAAGTCTGACTAGCCGTTAGCTATCCGTTGGAGTGAACCTATATATAATGTAAATGGAGATGTACTTATCAAATACTCACCCAAAAGAGGATTGTTTATGTAAGCTACTAAATGACTATTCAACAAACAAATGAACCTATTGTGTGACGGAGGTGCTAATTAGACCTCAACTCAATGACTCTGTTACTTGAGAAAGAATAATAATCATAATTTGCTTTGAGTTCTAGAAGCCAAGGGTTGGAATTACTCTTCGAAACCATAATTAGGGAAAATTAGGTGATGTTGTGTGATACATGTTAACAAATAAAGGGTAGGAAGTTATAAGATGATACCAAAGTTTCCAAACAGTCTTACATCGAAAAACGGGTTTGATTGATGGCCATGATAAAATTTCCACCATAATCACATTTGGAAGGTCCATAATAGTCACTTTGTAGATTCTTCTTCCTTTGTAATCTCCCTTGAAATGGTTAGAGCTTTTGGTTTTTTGGTTCTTGGCGAACATTGTTAATTAATTTTTTTTCAATGAGATGAGTGTATTTACAAATCAAACACATATCACAACTTTGAGAGACATGTGTTAGAGGAATCAAATGTTGATTACGAGACAGACAAATTGCAATAAGACTTATTTTAAAGACCATTAATTATAATATATTATTCAATTATATATACACTTAAATTAAGACACTAGAATCTGAATGTACCACGTCATGATTATCATGAACCTTCCAAGGTCGATAATGGTGGAAATTCATTCAATATAGTCAATCCAGTCCACTTTCTATTATAAGACTATTTGTAAACTTAGGTATAATCATTTAACTTGCAACCACTTATTTGTTAGCATATATGTAATGATTCTTCAAGTCATATCCCTCGTTATCCAGTGTATTCAGCGTTAATAGCTTTTTTGATAGTGATTCCAAGTCATTTATGACTTGCTGGGACTAATGGTCCAGTCTGTTCATTGTAACCTTATGATGCAAGTTTTCCTATTTTGTATCTTGTAAAGTTTGAACGATTGACTCTAATCAAAATTTTATGTGAACGACCTCAGAATGCGATTCTAATGGTTCTATTAGCTCGAGAATGTCAAGTTTAGTCTGAAAAGGACTTTTGGTGTAGGCTATGAGGCTTTTTCAGGCTTATTTTGAGCTATCTTGTAGATTACTGCTTAAAATGGAGCTTAGGTGTGGGACCCACTTTTTGTTGAGACGACCTTCTTTGGAAGTTTTGATATTTCCATTGAGTCCAGAATATCACTTTTAGTGGGGGGCGCACATTTTATTTTCATGCACTAGTTTTCAAACCAATCTCGAGCACCCAAGCAGAGTTTATTGGGACTTAGCTCATTTAGATGGAGCACTATGTTGGTGATGTTGCTCATGCGGCTCTGGCACCGCTTAAGTTGCAGCCGCTTTAACGGAAAAAGTGCCACTTATGCGAGGCCTGCCAGCTAAGGGTTTGTCTCTTTAGCGGACGTGGATTAGCTTTGGTGGTGGCCACTTAAGCGGCCAGGGATTCGCCTTAACATGCTTCTAGTGTGAGCCTTGCCTCTTTAGTGGTAGGGGCGCCACATCAGTTGCCATCATTGGTAGTTAAATCTCGAAATTAGTTCATTGTTCAATTTTAGTTGTGGTGGCATATTTTGTTTTCATACACTAGTTTTCAAACCAATCTCGAGCACCCAAGAAGAGTTTATTGGGACTTACCACATTTAGCTGGAGCACTATGTTGGTGCAGTTGCTCATGCGACTCTGGCACTGCTTAAGATGTAGCCGCTTTAACAAAAAATATGCCACTTAAGTGAGGCCTGCCAGCTAAGGGCCTATTGCTTTAGCGGACGTGGATTAGCTTAGGCGGTGGCCACTTAAGTGGTCAGGGATCCGCTTTAATAGTCTTCTAGTGTGAGCCTTGCCTCTTTAGTGGTAGGGGAGCCACATCAGTTGCCATCATTGGTAGTTAAATCCCGAAATTAGTTCATTGTCCAACATTCTAAATTCAATATCTTGATCTCTAGAGCTTCGTTTGAGCTCATTTTTTGTGCATATTATTGGGAATTACTGGAGCTTCGCATTCGGGTCATTGGGATTGAGTTGGGTGGGGGAGGGGTCTTATATAAGGTAAATCTTATCCCTTAAACGTTTCTTAGCCCTTTAATGGTAATTCTTGACTTCTGATCTGGTGGGACTAATTTTTTTGGGGTTTTGAGTGTATTGTGCTCAACTTTTGGGCACAAGTTACTTGTGGTATTAGGGTCCTAGTAATAGGTTTAATTTTGTAATTTCATTAACTAGTTCAACATGCCTATTTTTTATCCGATTTAGGCCTGAGTTACACTATAACAATATTGGTATCATTGTTCTCGTAGTAACGCATACTTCATGATGTTGATAGTAACATAGAATTCGGAGGACATAGATATGAGGCGGGAAATTTGTGGATGATTCAAGATTGCAGTTCGGCTTTCAGGTAGGCCACGGTCAACTTCGTTTTAGATCGTACTCCATGAAATTGAGTGATCTTTACTTTTCACACTATCACTTTGGGCGATTTTCATCAAGGTCGCCTTTCTCATTCGGTGCATCGCCTTATCTACTGTACTTTGCCGACCTGACTTGATAGGCACAAATGTTATGCACTGTCATTTTGGGTGAGGTCGTGCTCAATTGGTGATCTACCCTTCTCGTTAAGCGATCAACAATGTATAGTTTGCACTTCTTTTTGCATTTTTGTTCATTATTACCAATATAAATCCTTGTCTTGTCCAATTGCCTTCATAACTGCAAATCATCAACATTTTATCAGAATAGGAAAAAATCAGGTATTCAGGACACTAAATATTGAAATAAATGTACCTTAAATGAGTGAAAATCTACCACTCATCAGTTCTTCAACTATAACACAAAGTAAATTTCGCAACTACATCTCCCAAATTGCATAAATAATAAGCCTTGATTAAATAGGAAAAACTACTCCAAGAACAAAAGAGCAGAATAATAGAAAATAGGGTAAATTAATATGAAGCTACATGGTGAGTGTTAACTATTGAGTGAGACTGGAGAGGTGAGTTGCGATTTGAGAAGTCTATGGTCAATGGCGCGACGAGCCAACGACTATGAGAGATGAGATGTAGCCGGCGACAGTGAGACGGTGAAAGTTAATGACAGGTGAGTTATATTTTGTTATCGACTATCGAGTGTTTAGGGATTTTTGTATCTCACATTTGGGAATTAGCCNCCTTGTCTTGTCCAATTGCCTTCATAACTGCAAATCATCAACATTTTATCAGAATTGGAAAAAATGAGGTATTCAAGACACTAAATATTGAGATAAATGTACCTTAAATGAGTGCAAATCTACCACTCATCAACTCTTCAACTATAACACAAAGTAAATTTGCACCTACATCTCCCAAATTGCATAAATAATAAGGCTTGATCAAATAGGAAAAATTACTCCAAGAACAAAAGAGCAGAATAATAGAAAATAAGATAAATTAGTATGAAGCTACATGGTGAGTGTTAACTATTGAGTGAGACTGGAGAGGTGAGTTGCGATTTGAGAAGTCTATGGTCAATGGCGCGACGAGCCAACGACTATGAGAGATGAGATGTAGCCGGCGACAGTGAGACGGTGAAAGTTAATGACAGGTGAGTTATATTTTGTTATCGACTATCGAGTGTTTAGGGATTTTTGTATCTCACATTTGGGAATTAGCCAATTGGGTCGAGCAAATTGGGAAGTTTAATATTTGGGCTATGCAAATTAAGCATCTACTAGAGAATTAGTGAGTAACTGAATAAGACAGCCTATAAGTATATAAACAATTTTAGTTAGTTGGTTAAGCAATTTAAAATACCTAATAACCAAAAATCGAACCAAATAACTGAACTTTTAGGGTTTAAAATTGAAACAGGCCGAACAAATTTAAATATCGTAACTGAAATTAAATCTTTTTTTATTCGGTCAGTTTTTTTGTTTCGAACCATATTATGCCTAGCCTTCCTTATAAGTTCTTAATATATATTACATTTTTATCCCTATGACGTAAAATAGTATTTTATAAGGTTGAGCTTATTTTGCTCTTAACAATTCCATAGACCGAAGGTGGTATATTTGGGATAGTATTGATGAAATCACCTATGTGAGTGTAAAGGTGTGTCGTCTTTTCTGACGGACTTGGGACATCTTTCAAAAGCACTCATGAGATCCAGCGTGTGTGCATGACCATAAAAATCACTTTCTTGGTATTATAGAGTTTTTACAAAATCAAGCATATGCTATGTGCTTTGGGGGTCTCAACTTATATCTATCTTGTTCAAAATTACTTCATGTCCATATATGTAACAACCCATATTTTTTTTAACTAAGACTAGAACTATCCTTCGTTGTGAGTAGGATTTTATCAAGGAGTTTAAAATTTCTTAAATGTTAACGTCACTAACTGTAGCATCTTGAGTTCCAAGAAGAACAAAAGGGAATTCATTCAAGTCATTCCTAAGTTCCTTTAAGTTTTAGGTCAACTTCAAACGACCATAACTTTCAGTACATGATGAGTTAGGTGTCCCATGAGATATCAAATGAAAGGTCTTGGAATACTCTTCCCAATGCCATCGATTTTTCTAATTTTTGAGCTCGTACGAGGGAGATATGACTATTTGAAGTCACGTTGTTCAATAAAAGAAAGTTATCTGGATTTAAGAGGGGTATTTTGGTCTTTTCCTTACCCAATCAGGTTAATTCATTTTAGTAATTAATTAGGGGTCTAAATTGATTTGGTTCAGTTTTCCAAAACCAATATACACTTAGGGTTTTGAGAAGAGTTCAAGATGAGGAGAAAAGGAGAAAAGTCAAGGCGTTCTTGGAGTTTTTTTGCGAATCGAGGATTGTTTCTCCAAGGGTTTGATCCCTAAAAGGTATGAAAGTTGTCATAGTGCTGGGTTCATTCACCCACACATCAATCATGAGTTCCTTTTATGAATTTCATCCATAAGTTTACATATATTGAGTTCTTGATGAGTTCTTGATAAGTGTTTTTGATATTCATTCTAAATCTTATTTTGTTGGGTTTTTGATGAATTCTTGAGATGAAAGTTAGTGAATTGAGTGGATTAGTGTGTATACGTTGAGTATTTGATTCTAAGTGATTGGGGAAGAAACCATTTGATTCTAGTCGAAATTAGGTCAGAAAACAAGTAGAAAGATTCATCGAAATTGCCAAGGGGAATGGTGGCGCGACGCGCCACAGATGTGCTAGAAGGGATGGCATGGCACGCCAAGATAGTTCCTATGAATTTTAAGAGCTGGTTCCCTACGCCATCAGTGCGCCAGGGTCGCCTACCCTACTCATTTTCCATTGGTTGTCCCGTTTGAGTCCCTTTAAAAAGTACATTCACTCTCTTTAGATTCTAACTACTCTAAACTACTTCTAAATACCTAAATATCATTCCTAACATGAATGATAACTTTGAATTCATAATTCAAATTCTAGGTAGAGTTAAAGAGTTAAGTCTTGAGAGTTCTTTCGGATATTTTAAGAAAGTCCCTATGAGTCTTTTTGAGGAGTCTTCTACAATTTTAAATAACTTTTTTCAAGACTCGAGCAAGTGAGTATGAGAATGAAGAGAATGTATTCATGAGTCTACATTATCATCATGAGATCCTTCTTATCATGAATCATAACTTTTGAATCCATAATTCAAATTCAAGAGAGAGTTAAGAGTAGAGTTCAAGAAAGTCTTTGAGTTCAATTGTGAATCCTTTAAGATCAACTATCGATTTGGGATAAGTTTTGAGGAAGTAGGTACGAGAATGAGAAGAGTCGTATAGACGAGTTCCATATTGTTAGGTAGACCCTTGAGTCGAATCGTTCATGTCCATAAATTCCACATGAACTACATAAGTGGAGTATCTTTGAGAGGAGTAGTATATTCAAGATTTAAGTCTTGAGTATTGAGCTCCTAACACATTTTAGATTATATTCCTAATCATGGAAATATTACATGTTACCCATGAAGTCCTTGAGTTGAGTTGTTCATACCCATAATTTCACATGAACCTCTGACTTAAGCATTTATGAAATGAGTAGTCTCACTGAAGTTCTTGCATTCTGATTAGTTGAGTTTCAAGTATTGAGTTCTATGTATGGTTATTGGAAACCTTGAATTGAGTCGTTCGCATCCATAATTCGGCATGAACCCTATTTTGAGAAGTCTTTTACAAATTTTTCCAAACTTGTTTTAGGACTTGAGCAACTGAGTTTGAGAAAGAGCAGAGTTGAGTTCTTTTTCCAAAATGAATATATGGGAACTAAGTATTCCCAAGAGTAAATGTTTTCACATTTAAAAGATGAGGAAACTGAGATTTCTAAAAGAACTTTTGAGCAGCTTTGAGTACCCCCTCTTTCAAGAGAAATTTTTTTGAGTAATAATCTCAAACCAGAGAAAGAGTTAAGTATATAAACATATGAGCTAATAATATTTTGGTAGTAGTATTGAGCACCGATATGGGGGAGAGTTCAGATAACTCACCACCCCCATAAAACATGTAGCCAACGTGGGTAGAAAGAGTCATACTTTTTAGATGATTCCTTAATGATATTTAGCATAGACTAGTGGATCCACTTAGTGAGTAGATCATATACTCGGGCAAAGTATAGGATAGTTCTGGCAGCGTGGGCGAGACGTTGTATCATCACATAACTCATAGTGCTAGTTGTCGATTAGAGAACCTTCCACACAGAGTTATATTGTATTTTATATACAAACTGAGTTATTATTTATTTTTCAATACATTGAGTCGTGATCGGTTGTTTTAAAAGCTTTCCATATATTGCATATTTTATTGTTGCTTATTTCTTGAATATCTAGAGTCAAGTATTTTATTATTGAGTTGAGCCTTATTTTTCATTTAGTCGAATATCTTAATATTGAATTGAGCCTTATTTTACTTAGTTGAAAATCTTATCATTGAGTCGAGCCCTATTTTCTCTGAGTTGAGTTGAACTATGTTTCTTTGAGTTGAGTTGAGTGAGTTGAGAAGAGGTAAGTATGTTTCTTTTCCATCAGTTCAAGCTTATGTTTATGCGTTAGAATTTCCCTTACATGCTCGTATATTCCATGTACTGAAGCCATTTGTCCTGCATCATTTTATGATGCAGATAAAACTATTCAGGCTCATCAATAGAAGCTTCGTTGATACCACTTGCAGTTCGAGATAGCTATGGTGAGCCTCCTTGCTTCCAGAGGATTCCAATTGTACTTTCAGTTTTGTCAGAATGTCGTGGGTTTTTTCCCGACTTCCATATTTGTCATTTAGAGGCTTCATAGATAGACAATAGAGTTTAGAAGTCTGTTTCATTTATCTTGTTAAATGTTTTAAAGACTTGAGTTTCCTATTTCTGGCGAGTTGAATATACTATTTTATTCAGAGTTAATCTTTTGAGTTAAAGATTTTATAATTGAGTTCAATGAATTCTATTAAGTTGTAAGCTTTGTATGCTTAAGTTAGTCTTTCGCTTGTAGTTAGCCAGGATGGGGGTTCGCTTGGGGACCAACAATAGTTCTCGAGTGCCGGCCACGTCCAGGCTGTAGGCTCGAGTCGTGACAATATAGTTTAAGAGTACTTCACTTAATGGATTTTTTTTGTTGCCTCGTTTCACTACGTGACAATTCAAATCGAAAGTTATTGATACTTAAGTACACATTCCTTTCTTTTGCCCTGAAACTATTCTTGTTCTTTTTATTTTCATTAATTGGGGGGGGGGGGGGNGGGGGGGATTATGGATATCATTCCTTTTTATTTAATGCAAATGACAACATCTTATAACTATCTCATTAAATAATCTATATGAACATTCCTAAGCTGTAAGTATATGTGAAATGGGAGAGTAACGTTCATTTCATTAATTATACTTTAACTTCTTACGTTCTTTTGATGGATAAAAACATAAATGATATGTCTATTTAAGGAGTATGATTTGTGAGTTAAATATACATAAGAGAAACAAAAGCCTCTCTTTCATTTACACTCTCTTTCACCAATTCTCTTATCATCTCAAATACTGATCATTTCTATTGTAAATCTCTTGACTATTGTATTTGTGCAACTCCAAACTTCTAGCCATGAGTGCATGTATTTGGAAGAGTTGCGGAACCTTGGGGAGTAACCGACATTAACGATTAGCATCGGAGACTGGCTGCAATCGCTTTCAAGGCAGTGGCTTTCCACAACACAAAAATTTGTGATAATTTTAGATACTATTTTTAATTCTTGTCCTATATCAATTTTATAGTATTTTTCCAAACAGTAGTCACCCAAAAAGGTATTATTGATGTAAACACAATGAGCACAACAAACAAATGAACCTATTACACAAAACGATTAAAGACATGTTCAATGCCATTGGACAGATGTGAAATTTAGGGCTCTAATTAATGAGTCTACTACTAGGGACAAAATAATAATCATAGTTTAGTTTGAGTTCTAGAAGCGAAGGGTTCGAGTGTCCATTGAAAAGAAAAATGTTGGGAAAATTAGGGGATTTAGTGTGATAGATCTTTGCAAATAAAGGGTTGGACGTTAATAGATTATTCAAGATCTTGAAAAAAGTCTTACTTCAGAAAATTGGCTCGATTGGCAGTAAATTTTTTAGCATAATCACATTTGGAAGTTCCATAATGGTTATGTATGAGATTCTTCTTCCTTTACAATCTCCCTAAAAAAGCTTAGAGATTTTTTTTATTATGGTTCAGGGAGTTCATGATTAATTAATTATGATTTACTGAGACAAGTTTATTTATAAATGAAACACATATCACAACATGGAGAGACATGTGTTTGAGGAATTAGTTGTTGATTCGGAGGAAAACAAATCACAATAACCATTTATTTTAAGGGCTATTAATTATCATCCCTTATTCATTTAAAATTATATATATCACTCTCTCATGGATTAACTCGTCGAATCTGAATGTACACATCATGATGGAGAACACTATCTATGAAATTCCATCCATTCCATAAGAGACCAAAACCCCAAAAACTAGCTTGCTTCCTTTCTATTCAAACTAACTAACAGCCATGGACGCCAAAAGCTTTGAGATTTTCAAGGACATTGCAAAGGATAAAACATCTCTTATGTAACGAGGATTATGGACCTTCCAATGGTGATTATGATCAAAATTCTTTCAAGATTACCAATCAAGTCTATTTTATTTTGTAAAACTGTCTCTAAAATCTAGTAAATGTTTTTAACTTCCGACCATTTATTTGTTAACATGTGATACATGTTAACAAACAAAGGGTCGGAAGTTAAAAGATGATACCAAAGTTACAAACAATCTTAAAATAGAAAATGGACTTGATTGACAATCGTGAAAGAATTTCAACCATAATCAACATTGGAAGATCCATAATCCTCGTGACATGAGATATCCATTATCCTTTGCAATGGGAAATCTCAAAGCTTTTAGCGTCCATGGATGTCAGTTAGTTTGAACAAAAAGGAAGCTAGCTAGTTTTAGGGGTTTTGGTCTTATGGAATGGATGGACTTTCATATATAGTGTGCTCCAAGATTGTGGAAATTTATTTCAAGCTAAAATGACTACATGGGCTACTCTGATTTTCACAAGTAACTAGGCAGATTCATTAATTAAAAGTAATTATTGAAGTCTAACTAGTTGTTAGATAATATTAGTTTTTTTTCTAATATTATTTCTTACACCTACTTATTATTTAGTAATTAGTGAATGCTGAACTAGCCGTTGAAGTGAACCTATATATAATGTAAATGGAGATGTACTTATGAAATACTCACCCAAAAGAGGATTGTGTATGTAAGATCTAAATGACTATTCAACAAACAAATGAGCCCATTGTGTGAACCAATTAAATACATTGTCGATTCCACCGTAGGGAGGTGTAAATTAGGCCTCAACGCAATGACTCTATTACTTGAGAAATAATAATAATCATAATTTTCTTTGAGTTCTAGAAGCCAAGTGTAACACCCCGTATCCGAAACAGACCTAAAATGCAGATTTTGAGAAGTTGCAGGTGCAACCCACGGTTGCCATCCACGGACCGTAGGTCAGACCACGGTCCGTGTGGGTGGTCCGTGGTTCGCCACTGCAACCCCTCCCCAGCCAGCTCAGAAAAAAATTGGCTAAGTCTCGACTCACGAACAGACCCACGGTCCGTAGATCAGACCACGGTCCGTGGTCTGTGTCCGTGGATCAAGACTTCCCTTACCAGTCTCTAAAACAAACTACGGTTAACCAGCACGGACCGTCGTTCGATCCACGGTCCGTAGGTCTGACCGTAGATGAAGGTCAACAGCCAGTTAGCTGAAAATTATTGATGGGTCAACTTCAGATGGTCATAACTCTTAGCAAAAAATGAATTATCTGTCCCATGACCTATGGTTAGATAGATAATTGAATTATATTTCCAACGCCACCAAGTTTGCTAAATTCCGACCTTCGAGTAAAAAGTTATGCTCATTTTAGTGAAGTCCTGTCGGGCAGACTCGACCTACGGACCCAATCGACGGACCGTCGATTGATTGACGAACCGTCAGTCCAGTCCGTCAGTCACTCCGACAACAGCTAATTCAAGGGTCTTTTGGTCTTTTCCTATTTCATTTAACCCCTAAGATACGTCATTAAGACCCTAAATCATGAGGTTTTAATCAGTTTAAGCCTAGAAACATAACTAGAACTTACCTTAGTCAAAATCATTAATCAAACTTAGAAAATTAGAAGCAAGAGAGGAGAAAAAGGTCAAGAACCCTAGTTCAAGAACGCAGCGAGGTTTCTTCAGTTCCAGCCCCAAAATCGAAAGATTTCTTCGTGGAATTCGTCACCAGGTATGTGGGATTTCACTAGTGCGTTCCTTTCGCCCATTAGGTCCCTAGAATTCAGTCAGATTCTTGATTCCATGATTATGAACAGACCTAGGGTTTCTAGAATTTGAACAGATCATCATGAATTAGTTATTTAAATGTTCCAAATCAGATTATCATGTTATTGCTCAGTTTATCGCATGAATTTCAGAACCCTAGCTATGTATTTCT
>NC_064290.1:45151496-45218341 GCF_019186545.1 Solanum stenotomum
CAGAGTCGCCAGAAGTCTTATGCAGATGTGAGAAGAAGGGAACTAGAATTCCAAGTTGATGATTGGGTTTTTCTGAAAGTGTCACCTATGAAAGGGGTGATGAGTTTGGCAAGAAAGGGAAGCTCAGTCCCAGATATGTAGGCCCTTACCGGATCTTGAAAAGGATTGGTAAAGTGGCTTATGAGTTAGAGTTGCCAGCAGACTTAGCAGCAGTGCATCCAGTCTTTCACATTTCTCTTTTGAAGAAGTGTGTGGGTGATCCAGCATCCATAGTGCCATTAGAGAGCGTGGCCGTGAAGGATAGCCTTTCTTATGAGGATGTACTAGTTGAAATTCTCGATCGTCAGGTTAGAAGGTTGAGAAATAAAGAAGTCGCTTCAGTCAACGTATTGTGGAGGAGTCAGTCAGTAGAGGGAGCTACTTGGGAAGCAGAAGCAACCATGAAGTCCAAGTATCTTCATCTCTTTCATTCTGATTCCATTCCAGCTTGAGGTAATAGTTCCTCTTCAGTTTTTCAATCATTCATGCGTAAATTTAGTCTTAGAATCATGTTCCTCCAGTTTGTACTTGCATTTTCAGCGTATTTGCATGTCCTTGGAACTCAGATCAGTCAGAAATTCAGCTCTTAGTGTTTAGTGGTAGGGATTGCAGCCCTCTCTCTCCATTTCAGCTAATTTAGTCTTCATTCGAGGACGAATGGTCCCAAGGGGGAGATAATGTAACACCCCGTATCCGAAACAGACCTAAAATGCAGATTTTGAGCAGTTGCAGGTGCAACCCACGGTTGCCATCCACGGACCGTGCTGGTGGTCCGTGGTTCGCCACTGCAACCCCTCCCCAGCCAGCTCAGAAAAAAATTGGTTAAGTCTCGACTCACGGAAAGACCCATGGTCCGTAGATCAGACCACGCTCCGTGGTCTGTGTCCGTGGATCAAGACTTCTCTGAAACAAACTACGGTTGACCAGCACGGACCGTCGTTCGATCCACGGTCCGTAGTTCTGACCGTAGATGAAGGTCAACAGCCAGTTAGTTGAAAATTATTGATGGGTCAACTTCATATGGTCATAACTCTTAGCACAAAATGAATTATATGTCCCATAAGCTATGGTTAGATATATAATTGAATTATCTTTCCAACGCCACCGAGTATGCTAAATTCTGACCTTCGAGTTAAAAGTTATGCTCATTTTAGTGAAGCCCTGTCGAGCAGACTCGACCTACGGACCCAATCGACGGACCGTCGATTGATTGACGGACCGTCAGTCCATTCCGTCAGTCACTCCCACAACAGTTAATTCAAGGGTCTTTTGGTCTTTTCCTATTTCGTTTAACCCCTAAGATACGTCGTTAAGACCCTAAATCATGAGGTTTTAATCAGTTTAAGCCTAGAAACATAACTAGAACTTACCTTAGTCAAAATCATTAATCAAACTTAGAAAATTAGAAGCAAGAGAGGAGAAAAAGGTCAAGAACCCTAGTTCAAGAACGCAACGAGGTTTCTTCAGTTCCAGCCCCAAAATCGAAAGATTTCTTCGTGGAATTCGTCACCAGGTATGTGGGATTTCACTAGTGCATTCCTTTCACCCATTAGGTCCCTAGAATTCAGTCAGATTCTTGATTCCATGATTATGAACAGACCTAGGGTTTCTAGAATTTGAACAGATCATCATGAATTAGTTATTTAAATGTTCCAAATCAGATTATCATGTTATTGCTCAGTTTATCGCATGAATTTCAGAACCCTAGCTATGTATTTCTTTAGTTCTTAAATTACACATGCTAGGTCAGATATTTCAGTATTCAGTTTTACATGCCTCAGTTTATGGATGCATCATTATCAGATTAATTATTGCATTCTCAATTTGCATGTTCAGTTTCAAGGTATCCAGTATTTACAGAAATTCAGTCATAACTAGTTAACCACTTAATTCATTAGGAGTAGCATAATACTGAGTTGGACTAGGGTTTCAGCGTACCCATATAGTCCCAGAACTACGAGCCACGTAGGTGTAAGTCCCCTCTGTGGGTAACATCAGTTTAGTGATCACGCCAGCATGCCTCTATACCTCTGGCAGGGTATATTGGGTCCTCTTGATGGGGCGTATACATCGGACTCCACATTTAGCTCATGTGGTTTTATGTCGGTTATTAGTAGCTCCCACAGTTCAGTCAGATTCTATTGCATTGACCATTTATCAGTATATTCAGTATTCAGTCTCAGCATGTTATAAATTGGTCATTGCATTAAGTTAGCTCAGCCTTCAGTATCTATATCATGTTAAGATTATTTCATTGCTTTTTTGCTTTGTTCAATTATATGTTATTTCAGCTTTACTCTATCCTGCATGCTCAGTACCTTTCAAGTACTGACGCATACGTGCGCTACATCTTCTCGTGATGTAGGTTCAGGTTCTCAGTATCCAGATCACGCTTAGATCGGTTCTCGATCTTCAGTTCAGCAGCATCAGTGGTGAGTCCTCATTTTTCGAGGAATAGTGACATGTTTATCTTTATCGCTTTTAGTCTTTAGTTTCAGTTTTGCTAGATCTAGTTGGGGCATGTCCCAATATTTCTAGTCAGTTTAGAGGCTTATTTCAGACATAGTTAGATTCATCTTAGTATTGAGTTAATAACTTATTTTGTATCAAACTCATCAGTTTTCATATATCTCAGTTATAGTATATGGATATTCCCCATCTTTTCAGTTTATTTATGATTTAGCTTTCGCATCAGTTTATTATCTTTAGTATGCTCATGATCATGCCAGCAGGGTTAGCTTGGGATCACTTGTGGTCCTAGGTCCCGTGTCCGCGTCTCGGGGGTATCTCGGGGTGTGACACCAAGGGTAGGATTGATTATTCGAAACCATAATTAGGGAAAATTAGGTGATGCTGTGTGATACATGTTAACAAATAAAGGGTAGGAAGTTAAAAGATGATACCAAACTTTTCAAACAGTCTTACATCGAAAAACGGGTTTGATTGACGATCATGATAAAATTTCCACCGTAGTCACATTTGGAAGGTCCATAATAGTCACATTGGAGATTCTTCTTCCTTTGTAATCTCCCTTGAAATGCTTAGAGCTTTTGGGTTTTTGGTTCTTGGCGACCAATGTTAATTAATTATATTTCAATGAGATGAGTGTATTTACAAAACAAACACATATCACAACTTTGAGAGACATGTGTTTGAGGAATCAAATGTTGATTACGAGACAAATAAATTGCAAGAAGACTTATTTTAAGGGCTATTAATTATAGTCTATTATTCAATTATATATACTCTTAAATTAAGACACTAGAATCTGAATGTACCACGTCATGATGATTATGGACCTTCCAAGGTCGATAATGGTGGAAATTCATTCAATATAGTCAGTCCAGTCCATATTCTATTGTAAGACTATTTGTAAACTTAGGGGTCGTTTGGTGTGAGGGATAATACCAAATAGTCCCGGGATTAAATTATAGTACCGCTTATTTTGTTGTTTAGTTGGCAAGTTCGGGATAACTTATCCCGGGATTAATAATTAGTACCGAGATAAGTTATCCCTCTCTTTGGGTGGTATAGTAATCTAGAGATAACTTATCTCGGGATAAAATAGGTAAATGACAAAAATGTCTCTTTCAACCCTTTTGTTATAGTACTTTTTACATTAATGAAGGGCATTTTTGTAAACAAATAAATTATTCTTAAAATTTATTATTTTGAATACAACAAACCAAACACTCAATAAAAAATAATCCCAACACAACTTATCTCATCATAACTAATCCCAACATAACTTATCCCATCATAACACATTTTCAAACCAAACGACCCCTTAAGGTATAATCGTTTAACTTGCAACCCCTTATTTGTTAGCATATATGTAATGACTCTTCAAGTCATTTCCCTCGTTATCCAGGGTATTCAGTGTTAAGAGCTTGTTTATAGTGAACCCAAATCATTTATGACTTGCTGAGACTAATGGTCTAGTCATCAGACAGTTCATTTTAATCTTATGATGCAAGTTTTCCTATTTTGTATCTTATAAAGTTTGAACGATTGACTCCAGTCAAAAGTTTATGTGAACGACCTATGAATGTGATTTTGATGGTTCTATTAGCTCTAGAATGTCAAGTTTTGTCTGCAAGGACTTTTGGTGTGGGCTACGAGGCTTCTAGGCTTATTTTGAGCTATCTTGTAGATGTTGGCTTAAAATGGAGCTTAGGCGTGGGACCCACTTTTTGTTGAGACGACCTTCTTTGGAAGTTTTGACATTTCCATTGAGTCCAGAATATCAATTTTAGAAAGGGTGGCATATTTTAATTTCATGCACTAGTTTTTAAACCAAATCCCAAGCACCCAAGCAGAGTTTATTAGGACTTAGCTCATTTAGATGGAGCATTATGTTGGTGTAGTTGCTCATGCGGATTTGGCACCGCTTAAGTTGTAGTCGTTTTAACTGAAAAGGTACCACTTAAGCGAGGTTTGCTAGCTAAGGGCTTGTCGCTTTAGTGGACGTGGATTAGCTTAGGCGGTGGCCGCTTAAGCAGTCAGGGATCCGCTTTAACAGGCTTCTAGTGTGAGCCTTGCCTCTTTAATGGTATGGACGCCGCATCAGTTGCCATCATTGGTAGTTAAATCTCAAAATTAGTTCATTGTTCAATTTTAGTGGGGGTGGCATATTTTATTTTCATGCACTAGTTTTCAAACCAATCCCGAGAACCCTAGTAGAGTTTATTGGGATTTAGCTGATTTAGATAGAGCACTATATTGGTGCAGTTTCTCATGCGGCTCTGGCACCGCTTAAGTTGTAGCCTCTTTAACGGAAAAAGGTGTCACTTTAGCGAGGCCTGCCAGCTAAGGGATTTTCGCTTTAGCGACCTGGATTAGCTTAGGCGGTGGCCACTTAAGCAGTCAGGGATCCACTTTAACAGGCTACTAGTGTGAGTCTCGCCTCTTTAGTGGTAGGGGCGTGATGCGCCGCATCAATTGCCATTATTGGTAGTTAAATCTCGAAATTAGTTCATTGTGCAACATTATGAATTCAATATCTTGATCTCTAGAGCTTAGTTTGAGCTCATTTTTGGTGCATATTATTGGGAATTACTGGAGCTTCGCATTTGGGTCATTGGGATTAAGTTGGGGGGATCTTAAATAAGGTANATTGGGACTTAGTTTATTTAGATGGAGCACTATGTTGGTGTAGTTGCTCATGCGAATTTGGCACCGCTTAAGTTGTAGCCGTTTTAATGAAAAAGGTACCACTTAAGCGAGGCCTACCAGCTAAGGGCTTGTCACTTTAGCGGACGTGGATTAACTTAGGCTGTGGCCGCTTAAGCAGTCAGGGATCTGCTTTAACATGCTTCTAGTGTGAGCATTGCCTCTTTAATGGTAGGGGCGCCGCATCAGTTGCCATCATTGGTAGTTAAATCTCGAAATTAGTTCATTGTTCAATTTTAGTGGGGGTGGCATATTTTATTTACATGCACTAGTTTTTAAACCAATTCCGAGAACCCAAGTAAATTTTATTGGGATTTAGCTCATTTAGATGGAACACTATGTTGGTGCAGTTGCTCATGTGGCTCTGGCACCGCTTAAGCTGTAGCCGCTTTAACGGAAAAAGGTGCCACTTTAGCGAGGCCTGCCAGCTTAGGGATTTTCGCTTTAGCGACCTGGATTAGCTTAGGCGGTGGCCACTTAAGCAGTCAGGGATCCATTTCCACTTTAACAGGCTGCTTGTGTGAGCCTAGCCTCTTTAGTGGTAGGGGCGTGATGCGCCGCATCAGTTGCCATTATTGGTAGTTAAATCTCGAAATTAGTTCATTGTGCAACATTCTGAATTCAATTTCTTGATCTCTAGAGCTTCGTTTAAGCTCATTTTCGGTGCATATTATTGGAATTACTGAAGTTTCGCATTTGGGTCATTGGGATTAAGTTGGGGGGGGGGGGGGATCTTAAATAAGGTAAATCTTGTCCCCTAAACCTTTCTTTCCCCTTTAATGGTGATTCTTGAATTTTGATCCTGTGGGATTATTTTGTTTAGGTTTTTGAGTGAATGGTGCTCAACTTTTGGCACAAGTTACTTGAGATATTAAGGATCTAGTAATAGGTTTAATTTTGTAATTTCCTTAACAAGTCAAACATGCCTATTTTTTTACCCGATTTAGGCCTGAGATACACTATACCCATATGGGTAACATTGTTCTCGTTGTAATGCATACTTTATGATGTTGATAGTATCATGCAATTCGGTGGACATAAAGATGAGGCGAGAAACTTGTGGATGATTTGAGATTGCAGTTCAATTTTTCGGTAGGCCACAGTCCACTTTGTTTTAGATTGTGCTCCATGAGATAATGATTAGTATAGATTGCACGTGGATTAGGATTATATCTAATGGGTTTAGAATTACTTCCTTATCCCATTTTCATCATTCTCGTAAGAGCCTCAGGCTCATTTAGTATTGTGAAATCCTTAGCTTAGGTTGGTAAGTCCTTGGTACGACTTAGTTTAGTGTTGTCATTCTCTTTAGAGTTGATGTTTAAAGCGTTACAATATTTTGTGATCAAAGTTCCTCATAATGTGTGTTTAGTGACCCTATAGTTAGTTTGGCTACGCTGTATAGAAATTGTTATGGTTTGTACTCCATTAGTGCATGGAACCTTAGTTGCTTGTTATAAACCATATGTTGGTATTAGTTGTGTTCTAGTGTCACTTTATTACTATTTGCAGGTACTATGATTTTTGAGTTACCCTTTTTGGTTGTTAGATTTTATATAAATTTCTCCATTTCCTGAGTTATGGTAATCAGGTTTGGGTATTATTGTTGGTACATTGTTGGACCCAAGGCCTTGGTCGAGGACCAACTGGATTTCAGGTTAGTTTTTTATGCTCTATGAGTAAGGTAGTATTGGTAATGTACATTGGTTTTTTAGCTACTATTTTTTTATGCTAGTGATGACATGCATTGCGTTGACACTCGTTAACTCATATTTTGTGGTATGATCCTAGTAAACACATTGAATTTCACTACTATTTTCGAGAAAGTATGATTCTACAGTTTACTCTTTAAAACTAGTTTTGATAGGACTCGTGCCATCTTTTCCACTTTGATAAATAGGCTTTTGAGATAAAAGAGGCATCGAGGATGTTCTCATTTTTTACTTGATCGATCAGGAACACTGCCGACAATTTCTATGATGATTTAGTTAAATACATATTCGATACCATGACACAACAGATCCAGTACTGTGATAGATATATTATGGAGGTCTTGTATCGGCACCATGTAATATATACAGACTTTCTGAACCCTCTATGGATCCCTACGTCCATGTGACCCACCAAATAGAAGGAGGGGTGTCCACATGGGTCCAACCTAGTGTGTCAGGGGGTAGGAGGTATGTGTATATACTTGGTTACGTGGCACTTGGAACCGATAGTTTTATAACTTTGTTTTCATACTAACATTTAAAAGTATCACCTATCACCAACATAATTAGTTGTTGTTTGCATGCGCCAGTCTTATGGGGGTGAGGTTGGGTTATGTTTGTTGTTGTGTACCTTCTGGGCTTATAGTGTCACGCCCCGACGCTACCCCCTGGATGCGGACACGGGACTCAAGATCACGAGTGACCTCAAGCTAACCCTGCTCGCATAATCATAAGCATACTAAAGATAAATTGAATAATAAAACTATGCGGAAGCTAAATATAAGATATACTAAAAATGATAGGGAATACCCATATACTGTCTAAATATATGAAAGTTGAGAATTTGAATACAAAAGAGAAATCAAACTCTAAGACTAAGGCTGAAACTAACTATGTCTAAAATAAGCCTCTAAACTGACTAGAAATGTTGGACATCCCCCAACTAGATCTAGCAAAACTAAAACCAAAGCTAAAAGCGATAAAGATAAACGTATCACTAGTCCTCGAAGAATGATAACTCACCACTGATGCTGCTGAACTGAAGATCGGGAACCGATCTATGCGTGATCTGACTGCTGAGGACCTGGACCTACATCACGAGAAGATGTAGCGCAGAGTATGCGTCAGTACTTGAAAGGTACCGAGCATGCAGGATAGAGTAAAGCTGAATAATAACATAACTAAACAAAGCAATAAAGCAATAATATAATCTGAACATGATATATATTGGATATTGAACTAACTGGATGCAATGACCAAATTTATAACATGTTGAAATTGAATACTGACTGTACTGAAAATGTGGTCAATGCAATAGAGTCTCACTGAACTGTGGAAGCTACTAATAACCAACAATAAAATCACATGAGCTAAGTGTAGAGTCCGATGTATATGGCTCATCGAGAGGACCCAATATACCCTGTCAAAGGTATAGAGGCATATTGGCGTGATCACTAAAATGATGCCTATAAAGGGGACTTACAATCTACGTGGCTCGTAGTTCTGGGACTATATGGGTACGCTGAACCCTAGTCCAACTCGGTATTATACTGCTCCAATAGATTAAGTGATTAACACATTATGACTAAATTTCTGTTTTATGCTGGATAACTCAAACTAACATGCAAACTGAGAATGCACAATAATATACTGATAAAGACATATTCAAAACTGAGGCATGTATATCTGAAATAACTGAAATATCTGACCTAGCATGTGTAATTCAAGAACTAAAGAAATACATAGCTAGGGTTCTGAAATTCATGCAAGAAACGAAGTAATAACATGATAATCTGATTTGGAACATGTACATAACTAATTCATGAAAATCTGCTGAAGTTCTAGAAACCCTAGGCCTAGTCATGATAAGGGAATCAAGAATCTGACTGAAATCTAGGAACCTAATGGGCGAAAGGAACCCACTAGTGAAATACCACATACTTGGTGACGAATTCCACGGAGAAATACTTCAATTTCAGGGCTGGAACTGATGGAATCTTGCTGCGTTCTTAAACTAGGGTTCTTGACCTCTTTTCTCCTCAAGTTCTAATTTCTCTAAGTTTTGATTAATGATTTGACTTAGGTAAGTTCTAGTTATGTTTATAGGCTTAAGCTGACTAAAACCTCATAATTTAGGGTCTAAATGACATAGCTTAGGAGTCCAATGAAATAGGAAAAGGCCAAAAGACCCCCGATTTAACTGTTGTCGGAGTAACCGACGGATGGGACAAATGAGCCGTAGGTCAATTTCTTGGAGTTAAAACCCTTTGAATCTTCAAGGTCTTAGAACAAAGTCTCTGAAACCCTCTAAACTTCAACTCTCTCAAAACCTATAAAATGTTCAAATAATAATAGTGATACAATACTAAGCTAGAAATTTAAACAAGTATTTATAGTGTTTGAAAATGTGTTGCGAAGGACCCTTCGACGAAGTTAGTCGGGATCGCCGATACATTCGGCAATTTGCCGTTTGGTCGATTTCATCGCCTTCCTGCTTTAGCCTCTTCACGTTTTGAGTCGTTGGGCGATATGGTACTACTTTGTGAAACTGTTCAGCGACACGCCGACTGCTCCATTTCATCGCAAACTTGACCTTTTCCTTCAGGGCTCAGCGCAATGGAACTAAGGTGATCTCCAGACCGATCGGTGACTCGCCAACTGGGCTCGGCGATCTTTAGTCCTTCATTTCTTCGTTCTTTTCAGCCGTCTTGTTCCTTCTTGCCAAGTAGTGTCCATGCTTTGCCTCAAACTCCAAATACCTGAAACTTAAGGATTTTCATTAGATATTGAGACAAAATATGCATTTGAAGACACTAATTCTATCAATATATGGCCCTAAATGAGTCCAAATTGTGGACTCATCAACACCCCTAACTTAAACTTTTGTTTGTCTTCAAGCAACTCGAGTTCAGCAAATCAAAAAGGGTGTCTCAAACAGTGCTACACAAGAATCAATCATCAATGCACACAATAAGACTCACTTTACTCATGCAAAGATCAATTGTGCACTCAAAGATTCAAGTTGTGACTCACCAATATCAAAGAATCTCATGCTCACAATACTTGCTTCAAATGTATGTTCAAGCTCAACTAAAGTGTTCAAATGCCCTCACACAAGGAATGATTCCATATTCACACCATGGTTCACAATTTAAAGCTTCGGAATCAAATGCAACCCTCACACTCACAAAGATGAACACAATGCATAATTTCACCCATAGGTTTTCATGTTTGCGTAATCAAGATACAACTTCCGATGCAAGTGTCTACGATCATACAATAGTTTAGTAACACAACCAAAGGTTGGGATCATTCCAATGAGAGTGGTTTTGAGAATTAATAGAAAAATAAAATTTCTAACTAGTGGTAGCTAAAGACATTAATGATTAAAAATATTGTAAATTAAAGGGAGACACAAGAGTGTCAATTAACGATAGGGGTTTTGTCACAAGTAAGCAAGAATGCAAAAAGTACTAATCAAGGATATAGTGTTCTTGGGATGTGATAGGAATACGGGAAAAACTAAACTATTGGGTACATGTTTTTGACAACAAATCTGTTGGATAGTTGTGACTAGGCTAGACTATAGAGGGGATAAATTCTCTCTCGAGCAACTTACCCCAAATCAAATGGGTTCCTCTCGGACACCCACTTGCCGCATGAAGAACAGCCTTCGCCTTGGCCCACTCACTCTCTCGAGCTGAGTGTGTGGGAATGAGACTAGGGTTCACTCTCTCGAGCTAAACCTCATGTCGACCCACTCCCACCGGTCATCAATTTAGTAGTCTTAGTTTTATGACCTCTCTCTTGAGCAAGCCGAAACACAAAGGTGAAATCGTATTTGCAACTACAATTTCATTAAGTTCCACCATAACTACTAACGAAATCACATCTAAACAACAAATAAATCATCAACAAGCAAGACCCAACAGATGATCAAACCCATATTCACAAAATCACACCCCAAGAATTGGGGTTTTAGCTACACATGTAAAAGAGATAGAAAGTTATACCAATATGAGTTTGCATTCAAATGGGTATGAAGATTTAACTCTTAAAACAAGCAAAGAGTGAAGAATCCACAAGACCCAAAGTCCAAATTCTTGGAGTTGAAACCCTTTGAATCTTCAAATTCTTCAAAACCCTCTCAAACTTAGAGCAAAAATATCAAAAAGTACTATTCTATTTGAAAATTATAGTAATTGTTCGACACCTAAAACTAAAACTCTAACTAGTATTTATAGTTTTCAAAGATTTGTGCTGCAGCGGATCATTTGGCGTCGTTAGTTAGAATCGTCGATCAACTCGGTGATTTGCCATTTAGTGTAGTTCATCGCCTCTTGCACCAGCCTTCAACATCGTCGTGCTCTAGGTCATTGGGCTACATGGTACTGCTTCGCAGAACTTCTCGGCGATGCGCCGACTACTCTCTTTTTCCACCGACTTGATCCTTTCCTTCAGGGCTTAGTACACTGGAACAAAAGGCGAAGTAAGATCCTTCGGCGACTCGCCAGGTGAACTCGAAAATCCTCAGGCCTTTATTTCTTCGTTCTTTTCAGCCTTTTTGCTTCTTTTTGCGACGTAGTGTCCATGCTTTCCTTCAAACTTCAAATACTTGAAACTTAAGGGTTTCCATTAGATATTGAGACAAAATATGAATTTGAGGACACTAATTCTATCAAAATATAGCCCTAAATGAGTCCAATTTGTGGACTCATTAGGTTTGTCCGTATTTTCCAGTCAATACTTGCTTCAGCTCACTCAAGATCACTAAGGTCTTCCAAGGCTTGTAATGGGGCTAAGTGTAAAGGTATGGTCATTTAGGTTTAGTGGCTATAGTCCTCATGAAACAAAGGTTGAATAACACTTCCTTTCATTTTCTTTCATCATTCTCATTTATGCTCACAAGTAGTTCGATTTTTCACTTCCCATGGATAGTTGGAAACCCCAATTTTCTTTCACTTTCATAACTTTATTCCATAACTTTTTCATTTTTTTTCTCTTTTTTTGTATGGAGGGGTTCCATTTTTCACAAAATCATGGGTAGAAGGGACTTTCTTGTATTTCTTGATTTGCCTTCTCTTTTCACCACACCCCCAACTTAGGCTTTTGGCCTAAGTTGGCTATTCAAACAAACCACAACTTCATGAGGATTATAGGTGATGGATAAAGAAAGGTCATTGTTTTCATCAAGTTTCTTCCACAGAAAGTAAGGCTCAAGAGGTGTTCAAAAGAGGTTCACACACACTCACAAGGTAGGCCACAAAAGAGGTATATGTAAAATTGGCTCACACTCTTCGAAATTGCCTAAGATCATATCGAAAAATAGCCTTACTTAGTCGACAGGACCAACGGGGCAAGTTCTAGGTGTTGTCATGCATGGTTCATAGTAAGCTCATCACACAAGGAATCGACCCTAAAGTGAAACAAGACTTCACACTTTCTCTAGTGTGCAACGATCATCACAAGAGACACAATTTAATAATTGGCTTGTCACAACGAGATGCAAAAAGTTTACATATTGTCTATGCAACTTCATTTGGCCTCATTATAGCCGCACATTCATGTTTGTTCGATTATAAACACTATTTAAGTCATTGGTATTGATCAAAACCGATACTCAAATTTACAAAAGAACAACCACATTCAACACATACAAGAGGTGGCAAAAAAAAATCGAAAGGGTCAAAATCATTTGCAATTTAAAAAAAAAGAAGCCACAAGCTCAAACCTTCCACGAAAGCAGTATTAACACAAATATAGCTTACAACGCAAATACGTAAACAAAACACGATTCACGAATAACACACAAAGGTGGGCCACACCCCACCACAATTAAAAATAATTTGTCCTTAAATGCAAATAATAAAATATCCAGAATGTAAATTAAAGAAAGAAAGAGAGAGAGGTAAAAAGGGGATCCTGTCTTAAGTAGTCGCTCTGTCTGTCTTAGAATCGGTGCCTGGAGTGATCTTAGAAGGACCAGCTCCGCCGGATCCAGCAATAGGTGCATTTTCCAAGAAAGCCTGCACATCAGCATCTATCATAATTGTTTCAGTCCCAGTCAGATCTTCATCTGCAGCTCCCTCAGTCTCCTCAAGCATCTCTTCATCAGTTTCTCCCACTGACTCAGGATCGACTGTCTGCTCCGATCTATCCCCATGTCCGATAGTGGTCTGAGGCATCTCAGGCACATCTGTAATCTCTACTGTTCCAAATACCATGGACATATCAGTGGACTTCAGGTAGTCCACATCTTTTCATAGCTCAGCAATGGCAGCCTTTAAAGCCGTCACCTCCTCCGTGGCCCCTTGGTTGCGCTCATACACCACTATCCTGGTTGCTAGGGCATCAATGGCAGTGCTCAATGGTGTCACAACATCAGCGAGGGTAGTTTGAATCATGCTTGAAACAGAGGCCTCTAGACTGACAGCCCGACGATCAGCAGAATGGGCCAATTATCCCATCCGGAGTAGGGAAGCCTGGGTGAGTAGAGGCCGAGAAATAGCAGCAAGAACAGTAGGTCTGAGAGGCAGTGCATCAGCAGAAGAACCTAGAGTGTCAGCAGGAGTAGCCGTGGTTATAGATATACCTGAAGGCCCAGTGATCAGAGTAGGAAAAGATGCCTTTGTACGTGATGATTCTGTGTTCACTAACTTCACCGAGGCATTCTTCTTCCTTTCTGCTTGATCCTTAAGGTACTCGTCTTCGACCCTCCGAATATCAATAGAGGATGTGGGCATCACTTCAACATCCTTCTTGACATCTCAAGGTACCCGAGCTCATTTGCACAGTTCCGTGATCAATACTAGAATGAAAGTGAGGTCTGGCGCTGCCTTCCATGCATGAGTATCTCTGAAGCATTTATCGTACCCAAATTTATTTGAGTTTTCTCTATGATGCAACCCAAGTAGGCTGTCTTGGCAAGGTGAAGAACTAACTCGTTCTGGGATGGCATAATTGTGTTGCTGATAAAACTGAACCAGAATCTTGTGGCAATGTTCAGATCTTTCTTTTCAATCGGAGCTCCTTTCTTCAACCACTTCGGAGAATCATTTGAGATCAGTGAGGCTAACTACTCTTTCATCTCATCTAGCTTCTTTGTTCTGATCAAGTGTTGGCAGTGATCCCTAATATTTGTGGATATGCCCAAGACTGCATTGATAGCCTCACTATCATACTTCACCCTCCGGCCTCTAACAACTACGTAGTCAACTTCTTTGAAAGGTGCTACTAGTTGCTTTTTCTGAGGTATTAGTGCACTATACGCACTGTAGAACTCTCTTACCCATTTTGGAATATAAGGACCACGGTTGGTGAAGATTTGGAACTTGTGGTGTCTCAGGCACTCCATTATCTCTAGGTACCTGTCAATAACCCCATCTATGGACATACGCTTTTCCTCAAGAATCGTCCTCAGCCCTTCAGCCTTTAATCTATTCATTGACTTGGGTGAAAGACCCTGTAGTGGAGATGCCAGCACTATTGCCTGCTCTGGGACAAGAGGAGTAGGAGTGGTAGGTTGAGAATTCCTGATCCTAGATGGATCATTCAGCTTTTTGGATCGTAACTCAGCCCTCTGTGCCTCCATCTGGTCATCCTCATCAGAACCCACACCCTCACTTTCAGATGAGTTGGGGTCATTGGTATAAAAGCCTTCACTACCGGAGCTTGCTTCTGATAACTCAGGAGCTTTGTCTTTGCCCTTGCCTTTTCCACCAGTTGCCTAAAGTTTTGCGGTTTGGCCCTTGGATGCAGCTACAGCCTCATTGATTGTAATCCCTTTTGCTTTTCCTTGGCATGACATGTTTCTCCCAGCAACTTTAGACCTAGCCATGTCTGCAATTATAGTGGGAAAAGTTAGACAGACTAAATCAAATTCATGTAAACACAGTTGCAGAAAGACTCGCTAAATAAATCAGCGAATCGACAATTTGCTTCGGCGAGCTAGGTCGGGCTCACCGACAAGATTAGCTTAAAAAATTTAGCATGTTGGTGATGGGAAGGTCTTTTTGGTGAGTCGCCGACCTCTTTCGGTGATCAGGGCTTTGTCCGCTGAAAGATACAATGCAACAAAGGTTCAAGAGTGCAGACAAAGGGAGATCAAGAAGACTTTCGGTGAGTCGCCGAGTTCTTTTGGCGACCAAAGACTTTTCGCCGTAAGTTACAAAAACCAACAACACATATAGCATGAAATTAAAAGCGAGATGGGGTCATTAGGCGAGCCTCAGAGTGGTTCGGCAAGCTCGACCCAGCTCGCAAAACAACCTAATATGTCTTCATGCAACCCACCTTCTCGAAATTCAACCCTGCTACCCTTGAAAACAAAATTAAACTATGCACTAGTACTATTAAGCTCAGATCCATAACACTCGACCATACTAAACACCCCGCACGCACAACCGCACAAGATTTAACTCATTTTGATGCGCAACAAAAAGGTAATTCAAAAATCAAGATAAAATGGGTAAGATTTACGAATTAAACTTGGCATTTAAACAATCTAGACCTATTAGAGAGGCCCAGCACACGACAACCAGATAATATCACTTGCACAAGATTTCAAATATCAAAAATAAATGTGGGGTTTGGGAAAACCAACATTTACTGCCGATTAAAACAAGACTAAAATGCTAAGCGGCAAAGTAATCCAATTCCGAGCACAAATCAATCAACTAAAATACTTATCGAATGCGGAAATATTGAAAATACTAAGTAGGTGTGATTTTGCAAAGATTGAGAGAGAGGGAAAATGAAAAAGGTTGAGAGTTTAAACCCGCGGCTTATAAAAACTTATCCAGATCTCACCCATTCGGTGATGCTAGTCGAATTCTCCTAGCTACTTGGCGATCCGCCGAGTGGTTACTTACCTCGCTGAGTTTGACAGGACCTTCAGTCAAAGAGAGGATCCAAACGGCGGTCTTCATCGGGGTCGCCGACCTAGTTGGCGACTCGCCATATTTCTCCTGGTGCTCGCCGATTGTTACAGAATCTGATGTAAGATTTTCTTACGTCTAACTGCGATCTAAGTCGGCCTCACCGAACTCCTCGGTGATTCGCCGACTGGACTTATGCCTTCCAATTTGCACTTTTCACACTCGAACCTACAAAATCAGAACACCATTATTTCTAAGACAAAAATAAAGCATTTAAGGCCTTGGGTTGCCTCCCAAGAAGCTCCTTAGTTAATGTCGTAGGCCGTTGCAAGTCCTTACTCACTCTCCATCATTGGGGTTGGCCCTAGTGTTACTAGGCAACCCCAATAGTTTATTTGAGTGGAGAAAAGGCACTGCATAAGTCGTGAGTGTCCTAATCAGCTGGATCGATCTAGAATGAGAGCCGATCATTTGATTCAACACTTTAATATTCTCCTTCATCTCTTCCAACACTCGATCTTATTCGATAATCTTTTGGATAATGATTTGTAGTGTGTCCTCGACACGATTGTTCTCCCTATCTTTAGACTTTTTCTGCTCATGAGGGGGTATGTACCTCCCCTGAATTTTGCACTGGTCTTCCACCTCTGATATTTTGGTGGCCAAATCGTTCAGCTGAGTTACCAGTGCGGTTAACTTGAAGTCCCTTTCGACTTCTTGATTCATCTCAGCCAATTTGCTACCATTTCCCTCAGCCATTCTCAGGATATCTGCCTACAACAACACGCAAAGAAAAAATAAATAAATAAAGTTAGTAAAATACGACTAAGAAGAACAAAACTTTTACTAAACTAAAAATTCTCAAATAACACCACTCCTCGGCAGCGGCGCCATTTTGATGTTGCGTAATCTAAGACATAACTTCTAATTTGAGTGTCTACAATCGTACAATAGTAAAGCAACCCAACCAAGGGTTGGGGTCGAGCCCCAAGGGAGTGGTTTCGAGAATTAATAGAAAAAATAAAATTTAGTTCTAATTAGTCATAGCTATGGACTTTATTGAATATAAAAGTACTAAATCTAAAGAGGGTGACGCAAGTGTCAATTATCAATGAGGGGGGTTGTATTAATTAACAACTACAAACAACAAAAATATACGAAAATTAGATAGAGAGACGGGATTCTTGGGATGTGATAGGAATACGGGTTAAACTAAATTGTCGGGTACATGATTTTGATAGTAAATTGTTGAGTATTTGTGACTAGGCTAGACTATAGTGGGGGTAAATTTTCTACCGAGCAACTTACCCCGAATAGACTCGATTTCTCTCGAACACCAAGTTGCCACTTTAAGCACAGCCTCCACCTTAGCCCATTAACTCTCTCGAGCTGAATGTGTTGGAGAAGGACTAGGATTCACTCTCTCGAGCTGAACCCATGTAGACCCAATACCACCGGCTATCAATTTAGTAGTTTTAGTTTTATGACCTCTCTCTCGAGCAAGCCAAAAATACTAAGATGAAATCGTATTTGCAACTACAACTCCATTAAGTTCATACACAACTACTAAACGAAACCACATTTATACAACAAATAAACCATCAACAAGCAAGACCCAACATATAATCTAACCCATATTCACAAAATCACACCCCAAGAATTGGAGTTTTAGCTAGACATGTAAAAGAGATTAAAAAATTTATACCAATATCAGTTTCCATCAACTGAGTATGAAGGATTAAGTCTTAAAACACGTCAAGAGTGAAGAATCTTCGAGACCCAAGTCCAATTTCTTGGAGTTGAAACCCTTTGAATCTTTAAGGTCTTACAACAAAGTCTCCAAAACCCTCTAAAACTTCAACTCTCTCAAAAACTGTAAAAAGTTCTAATAATAATAGTGATATAATACTAAGCTAGAAATTTAAATAAGTATTTATAGTGTTTGAAAATGTGGTGCAAAGGACCCTTCAGCGAAGTTAGTCGGGATCACCGATACATTCAGTGATCCACCGTTTCGTCGATTTCATCGCCTTTCTGCTTTAGCCTTTAGCCTCTTAGCATTTTGAGTCGTAGGGCGATATGGTACTGCTTTGCAGAACTGTTCGGCGAAATGCCGACTACTTCATTTCATCGCCAACTTGACCTTTTCCTTCAGGGCTCAACGCAATAGAACAAAAGGCGATCTCCAGGCCGATCGGCGACTCACCAACTAGGCTCGGTGATCTTCAGGCCTTCATTTCTTCTTTCTTTTTAGCTTCTTTGTTCTTCTTGCCAAGTAGTGTCCATGCTTTGCCTCAAACTCCAAATACCTAAAACTTAAGGATTTTCATCAAATATTGAGACAAAATATGCATTTGAGGACACTAATTCTATCAAATTATAGCCCTAAATGAATCGAAATTATGGACTCATCAATGATCAAGAATCTCAACTGGTACCTCTTCGTAAGTGAGACTATCCTTCAAAACCACACTTTCTAAAGGTACAATAGATGTTGGATCACCCGCACACTTCTTCAACAACGAAATGTGAAAAGCCGGATGCACTGCTCCTAGTTTTGTTGACAACTCTAACTCATAAGCCACTTTACTAACCCTTTTCAATATCATGTAAGGGCCTACATATCTAGGACTGAGCTTTCCCTTCTTGCCAAATTTCATCACCCCTTTCATAGGCGACACTTTTAGGAAAACCTAATCATCAACTTGGAACTCTAGTTCCCTTCTACTTACATCTGCATAGGATTTCTGGCGACTCTAGGCTGTCTTAAGTCTATCTCTAATGAGTTGCACCTTCTCCATAACTTCATGAACTAAATTTGGACCTATTAAGGCAGCTTCACCTACTTCAAACCAACCAACCGGAGATCTACATCTACGCCCATACAATGCCTCAAAAGGGGCCGTCTACATGCTGGAATGGTAACTATTATTGTAGGTAAATTCTATAAGAAGAAGGTGATCATGCCAACTACCCTTGAAATAGATCACACAAGATCTCAACATGTACTCTAAGGTTTGAATTGTACACTCTACCTGCCCATACGTATGCGGATGAAAAGTTGTGCTAAGATTAACTTGAGTACCAAGACCTTTCTGAAATGACTTCCAAAAATGAGAGGTAAACTGAGGACCTCTATCTGAGATGATAGACAAAGGAACCCCATGCAACCTAACTATCTCATTAATGTAAAGCTTGGCGTAGTCCTCTACCGAATCTATAGTCTTAACAGCCAAAAAGTATGCAAACTTAGTAACTCTATCAACAATCACCCAAATGGAGTCATGATACCTGCGAGTACGAGGTAAACCTATAACGAAGTCCATTTGATCACTTCCCACTTCCAAGTAGGAATGTCGATCTCTTGAGTCATACCTCCTCGTTTCTGATGTTTTACCTAGACTTGCTGACAATTGGGGCACTTAGCCACAAAATCCGCTATATCTATTTTCATACCATTCCACCAATAGACTTCCCGTAGATCACGGTACATCTTAGTGGCGCCTAGATGAATAGAATATCTGGAGTTATGGGCTTCTGCAAGAATCTGCTGTCTCAACTCACCCACCTTAGGAACACATAATCGACCCTGATAACGAAACACCACCATCTCCCCCCCCCCCGGGAGAAAACCTCAACTCTCTACTGGTGGATTGCACTCTCTAGTTCAAGTAATATCGGATCACCGTCCTTCTTTTCTATAACCTCCACTACCAAAGAAGATTCTGACCCAATCTGAACTGTTACAGCACCATCTGACATGCTCATAAGATGAACTCCTGGCNTGGCACCGCTTAAGTTGTAGTCGTTTTAACTGAAAAGGTACCACTTAAGCGAGGTTTGCTAGCTAAGGGCTTGTCGCTTTAGTGGACGTGGATTAGCTTAGGCGGTGGCCGCTTAAGCAGTCAGGGATCCGCTTTAACAGGCTTCTAGTGTGAGCCTTGCCTCTTTAATGGTATGGACGCCGCATCAGTTGCCATCATTGGTAGTTAAATCTCAAAATTAGTTCATTGTTCAATTTTAGTGGGGGTGGCATATTTTATTTTCATGCACTAGTTTTCAAACCAATCCCGAGAACCCTAGTAGAGTTTATTGGGATTTAGCTGATTTAGATAGAGCACTATATTGGTGCAGTTTCTCATGCGGCTCTGGCACCGCTTAAGTTGTAGCCTCTTTAACGGAAAAAGGTGTCACTTTAGCGAGGCCTGCCAGCTAAGGGATTTTCGCTTTAGCGACCTGGATTAGCTTAGGCGGTGGCCACTTAAGCAGTCAGGGATCCACTTTAACAGGCTACTAGTGTGAGTCTCGCCTCTTTAGTGGTAGGGGCGTGATGCGCCGCATCAATTGCCATTATTGGTAGTTAAATCTCGAAATTAGTTCATTGTGCAACATTATGAATTCAATATCTTGATCTCTAGAGCTTAGTTTGAGCTCATTTTTGGTGCATATTATTGGGAATTACTGGAGCTTCGCATTTGGGTCATTGGGATTAAGTTGGGGGGATCTTAAATAAGGTAAATCTTGTCCCCTAAACCTTTATTTCACTTTTAATGGTGATTCTTGAATTCTGACCCTGTGGGACTATTTTGCTTGGGTTTTTGAGTGGATGGTGCTCAACTTTTGGCACAAGTTACTTGAGATATTAGGTATCTAGTAATAGATTTAATTTTGTAATTTCATTAATAAGTCAAGCATGCCTATTTTTTTACCCGATTTAGGCTTGAGTTGCACTATACCAATATGGGTAACATTGTTCTTATAGTAACGCATACTTTATGATTTTGATAGTATCATGTAATTCGGAGGACATAAAGATGAGGCGAGAAACTTGTGGATGATTTGAGATTGCAGTTTGGCTTTTTGGTAGGCCACAGTCCACTTTGTTTTAGATTGTGCTCCATGAGATAATGATTAGTATAGATTGCACGTGGATTAGGATTATATCTAATGGGTTTAGAATTACTTCCTTATCCCATTTTCATCATTCTCGTAAGAGACTCAGGCTCATTTAGTATTGCGAAATCCTTAAATTAGGTTGGTAAGTCCTTGATACGACTTAGTTTAGTGTTGCCATTCTCTTTAGAGTTGATGTTTAAAGCGTTACAATATTTTGTGATCAAAGTTCCTCATAATGTGTGTTTAGTGACCCTATAGTTAGTTTGGCTACGCTGTATAGAAATTGTTATGGTTTGTACTCCATTAGTGCATGGAACCTTAGTTGCTTGTTATAAACCATATGTTGGTATTAGTTGTGTTCTAGTGTCACTTTATTACTATTTGCAGGTACTATGATTTTTGAGTTACCCTTTTTGGTTGTTAGATTTTATATAAATTTCTCCATTTCCTGAGTTATGGTAATCAGGTTTGGGTATTATTGTTGGTACATTGTTGGACCCAAGGCCTTGGTCGAGGACCAACTGGATTTCAGGTTAGTTTTTTATGCTCTATGAGTAAGGTAGTATTGGTAATGTACATTGGTTTTTTAGCTACTATTTGTTTTGATGCTAGTGATGACATGCATTGCGTTGATACTCATTTTCTCATATTTTGTGGTATGATCCTAGTAAACACATTGAATTTCACTACTATTTTCGAGAAAGTATGATTCTACAATTTACTCTTTAAAACTAGTTTTGATAGGACTCGTGCCATCTTTTCCACTTTGATAAATAGGCTTTTGAGATAAAAGAGGCATCGAGGTTGTTCTCATTTTTTACTTGATCGGTCAGGAACACTGCCGACAATTTCTATGAGGATTTAGTTAAATACATAGTCGATACCATGACATAGCAGATCCAGTACTATGATATATTATAGAGGTATTGTATCGGCACCAGGTAGTATATACGGACTTTCCAAACCCCCTACGGGTCCCTACGTCCATGTGACCCACCGAACAGAAGGAGGGGTGTCCACATGGGTCCAACCTAGTGTGTCAGGGGGTAGGAGGTGTGTGTATATACTTGGTTACGTGGCACTTGGAACCGATGGTATTATAACTTTCTTTTCATACTAACATTTAAAAGTATCACCTATCACCAACATAATTAGTTGTTGTTTGCATGCGCCAGTCTTATGGGGGTGAGGTTGGGTTATGTTTGTTGTTGTGTACCTTCTGGGCTTATAGTGTCACGCCCCGACGCTACCCCCTGGATGCGGACACGGGACTCAAGATCACGAGTGACCTCAAGCTAACCCTGCTCGCATAATCATAAGCATACTAAAGATAAATTGAATAATAAAACTATGCGGAAGCTAAATATAAGATATACTAAAAATGATAGGGAATACCCATATACTGTCTAAATATATGAAAGTTGAGAATTTGAATACAAAAGAGAAATCAAACTCTAAGACTAAGGCTGAAACTAACTATGTCTAAAATAAGCCTCTAAACTGACTAGAAATGTTGGACATCCCCCAACTAGATCTAGCAAAACTAAAACCAAAGCTAAAAGCGATAAAGATAAACGTATCACTAGTCCTCGAAGAATGATAACTCACCACTGATGCTGCTGAACTGAAGATCGGGAACCGATCTATGCGTGATCTGACTGCTGAGGACCTGGACCTACATCACGAGAAGATGTAGCGCAGAGTATGCGTCAGTACTTGAAAGGTACCGAGCATGCAGGATAGAGTAAAGTTGAATAACAACATAACTGAACGAAGCAATAAAGCAATAATATAATCTGAACATGATATATATATACTGAATACTGAACTAACTGGATGCAATGACCAAATTTATAACATGCTGAAACTGAATACTGACTGTACTAAAAATGTGGTCAATGCAATAGAGTCTCACTGAACTGTGGAAGCTACTAATAACCAACAATAAAATCACATGAGCTAAGTGTAAAGTCCGATGTATATGGCCCATCGAGAGGACCCAATATACCCTACCAAAGGTATAGAGGCATGCTGGCCTGATCACCAAAATGATGCCTATAGAGGGGACTTACAATCTACGTGGCTCGTAGTTCTGGGACTATATGGGTACGCTGAACCCTAGTCCAACTCGGTATTATGTTACTCCAATAGATTAAGTGATTAACATTATGACTAAATTTCTGTATATTATACTGGATAGCTCAAACTGCTATGCAAACTGAGAATGCACAATAATATACTGATAAAGACATTCAAAACTGAGGCATGTATATCTAAAATAACTGAAATATTTGGCCTAGCATGTGTAATTCAATAACAAAAGATATGCATAGCTAGGGTTCTGAAATTCATGCAAGAAACGAAGTAATAACATGATAATCTAATTTGGAACATGTACATAACTAATTCATGAAAATCTGCTAAAGTTCTAGAAACCCTAGGTCTAGTCATGATAAGGGAATCAAGAATCCGACTGAAATCTAGGGACCTAATGGGCGAAAGGAACCCACTAGTAAAATCCCACATACCTGGTGACGAATTTCACGGAGAAATATTTCAATTTCGGGGCTGGAACTGATGGAATCTTGCTACGTTCTTAAACTGGGGTTCTTGACCTCTTTTCTCCTCTCAAGTTCTAATCTCTCTAAGTTTTGATTAATGATTTGACTAAGGTAACTTCTAGTTATGTTTATAGGCTTAAACTGACTAAAACCTCATAATTTAGGGTCTAAACGACGTAGCTTAGGAGTCCAATGAAATAGGTAAAGGCCAAAAGACCCCCTATTTAACTGCTGTCGGAGTGACCGACGGATGGGACCTACGGTCCATAGGTTTGGGTCGTAGGTCAAGTCTGCCCGACAGGGTTTCACTAAAGGGAGCATAACTTTTCACTCCGAGATCGGATTTTAGCAAACTCGGTGACGTTGGAAAGAGGAATCAATTATATATCATATAATAGGTCATGGGACACATAATTCCTTTTTTTCTAAGAGTGATGACCATAACCCAATCAGCAATTTCCCCCTAGCTGGTTGCTAACCTTCACCAACGGTTAGACCTACAGTCCGTAGTCCAACCATGGACCATACTGGTCGATCGTGGGTGAGATCAGAGACTATAAAGATTTGTTGCCCAACGACGGAACCCACCAACGGTCTGTGGTCCTACCTACGGTCCATGGGTGGTTCCGTTGGTACTGGCACCGATTTTTCTGAAAACTAGGATTTTCTTCATTTTGAGATCCGAGGTGTTACAATATCACCCCTAGGGAACATTCGTCCTCGAATGAAAACTAAACTAGCTGGAGATGGAGGGAAAGAGCTGCAACTCTACCACTAAACACTGGAAACTGATTTCTGACTGAACTAAGTTCCAAGAACATGCAAATATGCTAAAAATGCAAGTACAAACTAAAGGAACATGATACTAACACTGAAGCTACACATGAGTGACTGAAAAACGGAAGAGGAACTATTACCTCAAGATGGAATGGAATTGGAAGGAAATAGGGGAGGATACTTGGCCTTCATGGTTGCTTCTGGTTCCCAAGTAGCTCCCTCTACAGACTAACTCCTCCACAAAACCTTGACTGAAGCGACTTCTTTGTTTCTCAACCTTCGAACTTGACGATTGATGTTTGCATAATCAAGACACAACTTCCAATTTGAGTGTCTACGATCGTACAATAGTAAAGTAACCCAACCAAGGGTTGTTGTCGAGTCCCAAGGGAGTGGTTTTGAGAATTAATAGAAAAACAAAATTTAGTTCTAATTAGTCATAGCTATAAACATTATTGAATATAAACATACTAAATCTAAAGGGGGTGACACAAGCGTCAATTATCAATGAGGGGGGTTTGTATGAATTAACAACTACAAACAGCGAAAATATACAAAAACTAGATATAGAGACGGGATTCTTGGGATGTGATAGGAATACAAGATAAACTAAATTGTCAGGTACATGCTTTAGATAGTAAATTGTTGAGTATTTGTGACTAGGCTAGACTATAGTGGGGGTAAATTCTCTTTCGAGCAACTTACCCCAAATAGACTCGGTTTCTCTTGAACACCGAGTTGCCGCTTTAAGCACAGCCTCTGCCTTATCCCATTCACTCTCTCGAGCTGAATGTGTGGGATAAGGACTAAGATTCACTCTCTAGAGCTGAACCCATGTCGACCCAATACCATCGGCTATCAATTTAGTAGTCTTAGTTTTACGACCTCTCTCTCGAGCAAGCCGAAAACACTAAGATGAAATCATATTTGCAACTACAACTCCATTAAGTTCATACACAACTACTAAATGAAATCACATTTAAACAACAAATAAACCATCAACAAGCAAGACCCAATAGATAATCTAACCAATATTCACAAAATCACACCCCAAGAATTGAGGTTTTAGCTAGACATGTAAAAGAGATAAAAATTTATACCAATATCAGTTTCCATCAACTGGGTATGAAGGATTAAGTCTTAAAACACGTCAAGAGTGAAGAATTATTGAGACCTAAGTCCAATTTCTTGGAGTTAAAACCTTTTGAATCTTCAAGTCCTAGAACAAAGTCTCCAAAACCCTTTAAACTTCAACACTCTCAAAAACTGTAAAAAGTTCTAATAATAATAGTGATATGATACTAAGCTAGAAATTTAAACAAGTATTTATAGTGTTTGAAAATGTGTTGCAAAGGACCCTTCGACGAAGTAAGTTGGGATCGCCGATACATTCGGCGATCCGCCGTTTGGTCGATTTCATCGCCTTTCTGCTTTAGCCTCTTCGCGTTTTGAGTCGTTGGGCGATATGGTACTACTTCGCGGAACAGTTCGACGACACGCCGACTGCTCCATTTCATCGCCAACTTGACCTTTTCCTTCACGGCTCAACGCAAAGGAATGACAGGCGATCTCCCGACCGATCGGCGACTCGCCAACTGGGCTCGGCGATCTTTAGTCCTTCATTTCTTCGTTCTTTTCAGCTGCCTTGTTCCTTCTTGCCAAGTAGTGTCCATGTTTTGCCTCAAACTCCAAATACCTGAAACTTAAGGATTTTCATCAGATATTGAGACAAAATATGCATTTGAGGACACTAATTTTATCAATATATGGCCCTAAATGAGTCCAAACTATGGACTCATCAATACCCCCAACTTAAAATTTTGCTTGTCCTCAAGCAACTCGAGTTCAGCAATTCAAAAAGGGTGTCTCAAACAGTGCTACACAAGAATCAATCATGAATGCACACAACAAGACTCACTTTACTCATGCAAAGATTAATTGTGCACTCAAAGATTCATGTTGTGACTCACCAATATCAATGAATCTCATGCTCACAATACTTGCTTCAAATGCAAGTTCAAGCTCAACCGAAGTGTTCAAATGCCCTCACACAAAGAATGATTCCATATTCACACAATGGTTCACAGTTTAAATCTTCGGAATCAAATGCAACGCTCACACTCACAAAGATGAACACAATGCATAATTTCACCCATAGGTTTTGATGTTTGCGTAATCAAGACACAACTTCCGATGCAAGTGTCTACGATCGTACAATAGTTTAGTAACCCAACCAAGAGTTGGGATCATTCCCAAGAGAGTGGTTTTGAGAATTAATAGAAAAATAAAATTTAGTTCTAACTAGTCGTAGCTAAAGACATTAACGATTAAAAACATTGTAAATTAAAGGGGGACACAAGAGTGTCAATTAAAGATGGAGGTTTTGTCACAAGTAAGCAAAAATAGCAAGAATGCAAAAAGTACTAATCAAGGAGATAGGGTTCTTGGGATTTGATAGGAATACAGGAAAAACTAAACTACTAGATACATGTTTTTGACAACAAATCTGTTGAATAGTTGTGACTAGGCTAGACTATAGAAGGGATAACTTCTCTCCCGAGCAACTTACCTGAATCAAATGGGTTCCTCCCAGACACCCATTTGCCGCATAAAGAACAACCTCCGCCTTGGTCCACTCACTCTCTCGAGCTAAGTGTGTGCGAATGTGACTAGGGTTCACTCTCTCGAGCTGAACCTCATGTCGACTCACTCCCATCGGCCATCAATTTAGTAGTCTTAGTTTTACGACCTCTCTCTCTCGCAAGCCGAAAACACAAAGGTGAAATCGTATTTGCAACTACAATTTCATTAAGTCCCACCATAACTACTAAACGAAATCACATCTAAACAACAAATAAATCATCAAGAAGCAATACCCAATAGATAATCTAACCCATATTCACAAAAACACCCCAAGAATTGGGGTTTTAGCTACACATGTAAAAGAGATAGAAATTTATACCAATATGAGTTTGCATTCAAATGGGTATAAAGATTTAAGTCTTAGAACAAGCAAAGAGTGAAGAATTCACAAGACCCAAGTCCAAATTCTTAGAGTTGAAACCCTTTGAATCTTCAAGATCTTCAAAACCATCTCAAACTTAGAGCAAAAATATCAAAAAGTACTATTCTATATGAAAATTATAGTAATTGTTTGACACCTAAAACTACAACTCTAGCTAGTATTTATAGTTTTCACAGATTTGTGTTGAAGCGGATCATTCAGCGTCGTTAGTCGAAATCGCTGATCAACTCGGCAATTCGTCGTTTGGTGTAGTTCATCGCCGTCTTGCACCAGCCTTCAGCATCGTCGTGCTCTGGGTCATTGGGCGACATAGTACTGCTTCGCGAAACTTCTCGGCGATGTGCCAACTGCTCCCTTTTTTTGCCAACTTGATCCTTTCCTTCAGGGCTCAGCACACTGGAACAAAAGGCGAAGTAAGACCCTTCAGCGACTCACCAAGTGGACTCGGCGATCCTCAGGCCTTCATTTCTTCGTTCTTTTCAGCCTTTTTGCTCCTTTTTGCGACGTAGTGTCCATGCTTTCCTTCAAACTTCAAATACCTGACACTTAAGAGTTTTCATCAGATATTAAGACAAAATATGCATTTGAGGATACTAATTTTATCAAAACATAGCCCTAAATCAGTTTAATTTGTGGACTCATCAACACCCCCAACTTAAACTTTTACTTGTCCTTAAGCAAACTCAAGTTCAGCCGTTCAAAAAGGGTGTCTCGAACAGTGCTACACAAGACTCAATTATGAATGCACACAAAAAGACTCAATTTACTTATGCAAAGATCAAATGTGCACTCAAAGATTCAAGTTGTGACTCACCAATATCAAAGAATCTCATGCTCACAATACTTACTTCAAATGAAAGTTCAAGCTCAACCAAATCATTCAAATGCCCTCACACAAGGAATGATTCCATATTCACACAATGGTTCACAATTTAAAGCTTTGGAATCAGATACAACGCTAACACTCACAAAGAGGAACACAATGCATAATTTTACCCATAGGTTTGCCCCTATTTTCCAGTCAACATTTGTTTTAGCTCACTCAAGATCAAAAAGGTATTTTCAAGGCTTGTAATGGGGCTGAGTGCAAAGGTATGGTCATTTGAGCTTAGTGACTTTCATCCTCACGAAATGTGGTGCTCACAACACTTCCTTTCCTTTTCCTTCATCACTTTCTTTAGTGCTCATAAGTCATCCTATTATTCAATTTCCATGGATTGTTTGGGAACGCCATTTCTTTTGTACTTTATTCCACAAATTTCTATTTTTAGGAGAGGTTCCATTTTTCTTAAAACCATGGGTAAGAGGAGACTTTCCTTGCACTTCTTGATTTTCCCTTATCTTTTTACCGCACCCCCAACTTAGGCTTTGGCCTAAGTTGGCTATTCAACTAACCACAACTTCATGAGGATTATGGGTGATGGATAAAGAAAAGTCTAATTTCCATCAAGTTTCTTCCAACGAAAGGTAAGGCTCAAGGGGTGTTCAAAAGCGGTTCACACACTCACAAGGTAGGTCACAAAAGAGGCATATGTCAAATTGGTTCACACTGTTAGAAGTTGCCTAAGATCATATCAAGAAATAGCATCACTTAGTTGACTGAACCAACGGGGAAAATTCTAGGATCTATCATTCATGGTTCAAAGTAAGCTCATCACACTAGGCATTGACACTACAGTCAAACAAGACTCCACACTTTTGCTAGTGTGCAATGGTCATCACAAGAGACTCAATTTGATAACAGGCTAGTCACAACGAGATGAAAAGAGTTCACATATTGTCTATGCAACTTCATTTGGCCTCATCGTAGTCATGCATTCATGTTCGTTCGATTGAGAGCACTATTTAAATCATCGTTATTGATCGGAATCGAGACTTAAATTTTGCAAAAGACCAGCCACATTCAACACACGAGAGATGGCAAAAAATTTTGGACGAGTCAAAATCATTTTGAAATTTAAAACAAAAGGAGCCACAATCTCAAACATCCACAGAAAGCAGTATATCAAACACAAATTTTAAACAAAACAGAAAGTTGTATATCAAACACAATTTTTAAACAGAACTGAACAGCCCAAATACAAACAAAACACGAACATCAATAGCACATAAAGATGGGCCTCACCCCACCACAAATAAAAGTATTTGTCCTCAAACGCGAATAAAAGTATCCAAAAAAAATAAGTAAGACAAAGAGGGAAAGTGAATGCTCTGGGTCATTGGGCGGCATGGTACTGCTTTGCGAAACTTCTCGGCGATGCGACGACTGCTCCCTCTTTTCGCCAACTTGATTCATTCCTTCAGGTCCTAGTACACTGGAACAAAAGGCAAAGTAAGACCCTTTGGCGACTCGCCAGGTGAACTCAGCGATCCTTAGGCCTTCATTTCTTCGTTCTTTTCAGCATTTTCGCTTCTTTTTGCGACTTAGTGTCCATGCTTTCCTTCAAAATTCAAAAACCTGAAACTTAAGGGTTTCCATCAGATATTGAGACAAAATATGAATTTGAGGACACTAATTCTATCAAAATATAGCCTTAAATGAGTCCAATTTGTGGACTCATCAGGTTTGCCCATATTTTCCAATCAACACTTGCTTCAGCTCACTCAAGATCACAAAGGTCTTTCAAGGCTTGTAATGGGGCTGAGTGCAAAGGTATGGTCATTTAGGTTTAGTGGCTATAGTCCTCATGAAACAAAGGTTGAATTACACTTCCTTTCATTTTCTTTCATCATTCTCATTTATGCTCACAAGTAATCCGATTATTCACTTCCCATGGATAGTTGGAAACCCTAATTTTCTTTACACTTTCATAACTTTATTCCACAACTTTTTCATTCTTTTTTTTCCTTTTTTTGTATGGAGGGGTTCCATTTTTTACAAAATCATGGATAGAAGGGACTTTCTTGTATTTCTTGATTTTCCTTCTCTTTTCACCACACCCCCAACTTAGGCTTTTGGCCTAAGTTGGCTATTCAAACAAACCACAACTTCATGAGGATTATGGGTGATGGATAAATAAAGGTCATTGTTTTCATTAAGTTTTTTCCAAAGAAGGTAAGTCTCAAGAAGTGTTCAAAAGAGGTTCACATATACTTACAAGGTAGGCCACAAAAGAGGTATATATAAAATCGGCTCACACTCTTCGAAATTACCTAAGATCATATCAAAAAATAGCCTTACTTAGTCTACCAGACCAACGGGGCAAGTTCTAGGTATTGTCATGCATGGTTCATAGTAAGCTCATCACAAAAGGAATCGACATTAAAGTGAAACAAGACTTCACACTTTCTCTAGTGTGCAACGATCATCACAAAACACTCAATTTAATAATTGGCTAGTCACAACAAGATGCAAAAAGTTCACATATTGTCTATGCAACTTCATTTGGCCTCATCGTAGCTGCACATTCAAGTTTGTTCGATCATAAGAACTATTTAAGTCATCGATATTGATCAAAACCGATGCTCAAATTTGTGAAAGAACAGCCACATTCAACACATACAAGAGCTGGCAAAAAAAATTTGAAAGGGTCAAAATCATTTGCAATTTAAAGAAAAAGAAGCCACAAGCTCAAACCTTCCACGAAAGAAGTATTAACACAAATATAGCTTACAACGCAAATACGTAAACAAAACACGATTCACGAATAACACACAAAGGTGGGCCACACCCCACCACAATTAAAAACAACTTGTCCTCAAATGCAAATAATAAAATATCCAGAATGTAAATTAAAGAAAGAAAGAGAGGGAGGTAAAAAGGGGATCCTTTCTAAGTGGTCGCTCCGTCTGTCTTGGCATCGGTGCCTGGAGTGACCTCAGAAGGACCAGCTCCGCTGGATCCAGCAATAGGTGAATTTTCCAAGGAAGCCTTCACATCAGCATCTATCATAATTGCTTCAGTCTCGATCAGATCTTCAACTGCAGCTCCCTCAGTCTCCTCAAGCATCTCTTCATTAATTTCTCCCTCTGACTCAGGATTGACTGTCTGCTCCGATCTATCCCCATGTCCAATAGTGGTCTGAGGCATTTCAGGCACATCTGGAATCTCTACTATTCCAAATACCATGGACATATCACTGCACTTCAGGTAGTCCAAATCTTTTCACAGCTCAGCAATGGCAACCTTTAAAGTCATCACCTTCTATGTGGCCCCTTAGTTGCGCTCACACACCACTATCTTGGCTGCTAGGGCATCAATGGTAGTGCTCAGTGGTGTCACAACATCAGCGAGGGCAGTCTGAATCATGCTCGGAACAAAGGCCTCTAGACTGGCAGCCCGACGATCAGCAGAATAGGCCAACTGTCCCATCCGGAGTAGGGAAGCCTGGGTGAGTGGAGGCCAAGAAACAGCAGCAACAATAGTAGTTTGGAAGGCAGTGCATCAACAGAAGAACATGGAGTGTCAACAGGATTAGTAGTGGTAATAGATATACCTGAAGGCTTAGTGATTGGAGTAGGAAAATATGCCTCTATAGGTGATGATTCTGTGTTCACTAACTCCACCGAGGTTGTCTTCTTCCTTTCTGCTTGATCCTTAAGATACTCGTCTTCGATCCTCCGGATATCAGTAGAGGATGTGGGCATCACTTCAACATCCTTCTTGGCATCTCAAGGTACCCGATCTCTTTTGCACAGTTCTGTGATCAATACTGGAATGAAAGTGAGGTCTGGCGCTACCTTGCACGCATAGGTATCTTTGAAGCAATGATCGTACCTAAATTTATCTGAGTTTTCTCTATGATGCAACCCAGGCAGGCTGCATTGGCAAGGCAAGGAACTGACTCGTTCTGGGATGGCATAATTGTGTTGCTGATAAAACTGAGCCAGAATCTTGTGGCAATGTTCAGATCTTTCTTTTCAATCGAAGCTCCTTCCTTCAACCACTTCGGAGAATCATTTAAGATCAGTGGGGCTAACCACTCTTTCATATCATCCAGCTTCTTTGTTTTGATCAAGTGTTGGCAGTGATCCCTAATATTTGTGGACATGCCCAAGACTGCGTTGATCGCCTCACTATCACACTTCACCCTCCGGCCTCTAACAACTATGTAGTCAACTCTTTTGGAAGGTGCTGCTAGTTGCTTTTTCTGAGGTATTAGTGCACTGTAGAACTCTCTTACCCATTTTGGAATATAAGGACCACGGGGTTTGGTAAAGATTTGGAACTTGTGGTGTCTCAGGCACTCCATTATCTCTGGGTACCTGTCAATAACCCCATTTATGGACATACGCTTTTCCTCAAGAATCGTCCTCAGCCCCTCAGCCTTTAATTTATTCATTGACTTGAGCGGAGGACCCTGTACTGGAGGTGCCAGCACTATTGCCTGCTCTGGGACAGGAGGAGTAGGAGTGGTAGGATGAGAATTCCTGATCCTAGATGGATCATTCAGCTTTTTGGATCGTAACTCAGCCCTCTGTGCCTCCATCTGGTCATCCTCATCAGAACCCACACCCTCACTTTCAGATGGGTTGGGGTCATTGGTATAAAAGGCATCCCAGAGCTTGCTTCTGATAACTCAGGGGCTTTGTCTTTGCCGTTGCCTTTTCCACCAATTGTGGAAAGTTTTGCGGCTTGGCCCCTGGATGCAGCTACAGCCTCATTGATTATAATCCATTTTGCTTTCCCTTAGCGTGGCATGTTTCTCCCAACAACTTTAGACCTAGCCATGTCTGCAATTATAGTGGGAAAAGTTAGACACACTAAATCAAATTCATGTAAACACAGTTGCAGAAAGACTCGCTGAATAAATTGGCGAATCGCCAAATCGCTTTGGCGAGCTAGGTCGGGCTCACTGACAGGATTGGCTTAAAAAATTTAGCATGTTAGTGATGGAAAGGTCTGTTTCGCGAGTCACCGACCTCTTTCGGCGATCAGGGCCTTGTCCGCTGAAAGATACAGTGCAACAAAGGTTCAAGAATGCAGACAAAGGGTGATCAAGCAGACTTTCGGCGAGTCACCGAGTGCTTTTGGCGACCAAAGACTTTTCGCCGAAAGTTACAAAAACCAACAACACATATAGCATAAAATTAAAGGCGAGATGGGGTCATTAGGCGAGTCGTAGAGTGGTTCGGCGAGCTAGACCCAGCTCGCAAAACAGCTTAACATGCCTTCATGCAACCCACCTTCTCGAATCCAACCCTGCAACCCTTGAAAACAAAATTAAACTATGCACTAGTACAATTAAGCTCAGACCCATAACACTCGACCATGCTAAACACCCGCACGCACAACCGCACAAGATTTAACTCATTTTGATGCGCAACAAAAAGGGAATTCAAAAATCAAGATAAAATAGGCAAGATTTACGAATTAAACTTGGCATTTAAACAATCTAAACCTATTAGAGAGGCCCAGCACACGACAACCAGATAATATCACTTGCATAAGAGTTCAAATATCAAAAATAAATGCGGGGTTTGGGAAAACCAACCTTTACTGCCGATTAAAACAAGACTGAAATGTTAAGCGGTAAAGTAATCCAATTCCGAGCACAATTCAATCAACTAAAATACTTATCGAATGCGGAAATATTGAAAATCCTAAGTAGGTGCGATTTTGCAAAGATAGTGAGTGAGGGAAAATGAAAAAGGTTGAGAGTTTAAACCTGCGGCTTATAAAAACTTATCCAGATCTCACCCATTCGGTGACGTTAGTCGAATTCACCTAGCTACTCGGCAATCCGCCGAGTGGTTACTTACCTCGCCGAATTTGACAGAACCTTCAGTCAAAGTGAGGATCCAAATGACGGTCTTCATCGGGGTCACCAACCTAGTTGGCGACTCGGCATATATTTCCTGGTGCTCGCCGATTGTTACAGAATCTGATGTAAGATTTTCTTACGTCTAACGGCGGTCTAAGTCGGCCTCGCCGAACTCCTCGGTGATTTACCGACTGGACTTATGCCCTCCAACCTGCACTTTTCACACTCGAACCTACAAAATCAGAACACCATTATTTCTAAGACAAAAATAAAGCATTTAAGGCCTTGGGTTGCCTCCCATGAAGCTCCTTAGTTAACGTCGTGGGCCGACGCAAATCCTTACTCACTCTCCATCATTGGGGTTGGCCCTAGTGTTACTAGGTAACCCCAATAGTTCTTTTGAGTGGAGAGGAGGCACTGCATAACTCATGAGTGTCCTGATCAGCTGGATCGATCTAGAATGAGAGCCAATCATCTGATTCAACACTTCAATATTCTCTTTCATCTCTTCCAACACTCGATCTTATTCGGTAATCTTTTGGATAATGATTTGTAGTGTGTCCTCAACACAATTTTTCTCCCTATCTCTAGACTTTTTCTGCTCATGAGGGGGTATGTACCTCCCCTGACTTTTGCACTGGTCTTCCACCTCTGATATTTTGGTGGCCAAATCGTTCAGCTGAGTTACCAGTGCGGTTAACTTGAAGTCCCTTTCGACTTCTTGATTCATCTCAGCCAATTTGCTACCATTTCCCTCAGCCATTCTCAGGATATCTGCCTACAACAACACGCAAAGAAAAAATAAATAAATAAAGTTAGTAAAATACGACTAAGAAGAACAAAACTTTTACTAAACTAAAAATTCTCAAATAACACCACTCCTCGGCAGCGGCGCCATTTTGATGTTGCGTAATCTAAGACATAACTTCTAATTTGAGTGTCTACAATCGTACAATAGTAAAGCAACCCAACCAAGGGTTGGGGTCGAGTCCCAAGGGAGTGGTTTTGAGAATTAGTAGAAAAATAAATTTAGTTCTAATTAGTCATAGCTCTAGACTTTATCGAATATAAACATAATAAATCTAAAGGGGGTGACGCAAGTGTCAATTATCAATGGGGGGGGGTTGTATTAATTAACAACTACAAATAAAGAAAATATACGAAAACTAGATAGAGAGACAGGATTCTTGGGATGTGATAGGAATACGGGTTAAACTAAATTGTCGGGTACATGCTTTTGATAGTAAATTGTTGAGTATTTGTGACTAGGCTAGACTATAGTGGGGTAAATTTTCTGCCGAGCAACTTACCCCGAATTAACTTGATTTCTCTCGAACACCGAGTTGCCACTTTAAGCACAACCTCCACCTTAGCCCATTAACTCTCTCGAGCTGAATGTATGGGAGAAGGACTAGGATTCACTCTCTCGAGCTGAACCCATGTAGACCCAATACCACCGGCTATCAATTTCGTAGTCTTAGTTTTACGACCTCTCTCTCGAGCAAGCCAAAAATACTAAGATGAAATCGTATTTGCAACTACAACTCCATTAAGTTCATACACAACTACTAAACGAAACCACATTTATACAACAAATAAACCATCAACAAGTAAGACCCAATAAATAATCTAACCCATATTCACAAAATCACACCCCAAGAATTGGAGTTTTAGCTAGACATGTAAAAGAGATAAAAAAATTTTTTATACCAATATCAATTTCCATCAATTGGGTATGAAGGATTAAGTCTTAAAACATGTCAAGAGTGAAGAATCTTCGAGACCCAAGTCCAATTTCTTGGAGTTGAAACCCTTTGAATCTTCAAGGTCTTACAACAAAGTTTCCAAAACCCTCTAAAACTTCAACTCTCAAAAATTGTAAAAAGTTCTAATAATAATAGTGATATGATACTACGCTAGAAATTAAAATAAGTATTTATAGTGTTTGAAAATGTGGTGCAAAGGACCCTTCGGCGAAGTTAGTCAGGATCGCCGATACATTCAGCGATCCACCGTTTGGTCGATTTCATCGCCTTCCTGCTTTAGCCTTTAGCCTCTTAGCATTTTGAGTCGTTGGGTGATATGGTGTTGCTTTGCAGAACTGTTCGGCGACACGCCAACTGCTCCATTTCATCGCCAACTTGACCTTTTCCTTCAGGGCTCAGCGCAATGGAACAAAAGGCGATCTCCAGGCCGATCGGCGACTCGCCAACTGGGCTCGGTGATCTTCAGGCCTTCATTTCTTCGTTCTTTTCAGCCGGTTTGTTCTTCTTGCCAAGTAGTGTGAATGCTTTGCCTCAAACTCCAAATACCTAAAACTTAAGGATTTTCATCAAATATTGAGACAAAATATGCATTTGAGGACACTAATTCTATCAAATTATAGCCCTAAATAAATCCAAATCGTGGACTCATCAACAATCAAGAATCTCAACTGGTACGTCTTTGTAAGTGAGACTATCCTTCACAACCACACTTTCTAAAGGTACAATAGATGTTGGATCACCCGCACACTTTTTCAACAACGAAATGTGAAAAGCCGAATGCACTGCTGCTAGTTCTGTTGACAACTCTAACTCATAAGCCACTTTACTAACCCTTTTCAATATCATGTAAGGGCCTACATATATAGGACTGAGCTTTCACTTCTTGCCAAATTTCATCACCCCTTTCATAGGCGACACTTTTAGGAAAACCCAATCATCAACTTGGAACTCTAGTTCCCTTCTCCTTACATCCGCATAGGATTTCTGGCGACTCTAGGCTGTCTTAAGTCAATCTCTAATGAGTTGCACCTTCTCCATAGCTTCATGAACTGAATCTGGCCCTATTAAGGTTGCTTCACCTACTTCAAACCAACCAACTGGAGATCTACATCTACGCCCATACAATGCCTCATACGAGGGTCATCTAAATGCTGGAATGGTAATTATTATTTTAGTTAAATTCTATAAGAAGAAGGTGATCATGCCAACTACCCTTGAAATAGATCACACAAGATCTCAACATGTACTCTAAGGTTTGAATTGTACACTCTACCTGCCCATACGTATGCGGATGAAAAGTTGTGCTAAGATTAACTTGAGTACCAAGACCTTTCTGAAATGACTTCCAAAAATGAGAGGTAAACTGAGGACCTCTATCTGAGATGATAGACAAAGGAACCCCATGCAACCTAACTATCTCATTAATGTAAAGCTTGGCGTAGTCCTCTACCGAATCTATAGTCTTAACAGCCAAAAAGTATGCAAACTTAGTAACTCTATCAACAATCACCCAAATGGAGTCATGATACCTGCGAGTACGAGGTAAACCTATAACGAAGTCCATTTGATCACTTCCCACTTCCAAGTAGGAATGTCGATCTCTTGAGTCATACCTCCTCGTTTCTGATGTTTTACCTAGACTTGCTGACAATTGGGGCACTTAGCCACAAAATCCGCTATATCTATTTTCATACCATTCCACCAATAGACTTCCCGTAGATCACGGTACATCTTAGTGGCGCCTAGATGAATAGAATATCTGGAGTTATGGGCTTCTGCAAGAATCTGCTGTCTCAACTCACCCACCTTAGGAACACATAATCGACCCTGATAACGAAACACCACCATCTCCCCCCCCCCCGGGAGAAAACCTCAACTCTCTACTGGTGGATTGCACTCTCTAGTTCAAGTAATATCGGATCACCGTCCTTCTTTTCTATAACCTCCACTACCAAAGAAGATTCTGACCCAATCTGAACTGTTACAGCACCATCTGACATGCTCATAAGATGAACTCCTGGCAAGCAGGTCTGTGAACATCCTTTGCTACTTCCTTTCTTTCTTCCTCCATATGCGCTACACTACTCATATATAGTTTGCTAAGAGCATTTGTCACTACATTGGCCTTACTAGGATGGCAATGCACACTCATATCATAATCCTTGAGGAACTCAAGCCATCTCCTCTAGCAAAAATTCAACTTTTTCTGGGTGAAGACATACTAAAGGCTCTTATGGTCTGTGAACACATCTACGTGAACACCATACAAGTAATGTCTCTAAATCTTAAGTACAAACACCACTATTGTTAGCTCGAGGTCATGAGTCGGATAGTTTTTTTCATGTACCTTAAGCTGCCTAGAAGCATAAGTTATAACCTTACCTCGTTGCATTAACACACAACCTAGGCCGAGTCTGGACGTATCAAAATAGATAACACATCCATCTGAACCCTTTGGTAGAGTCAAGACAAGAGTTGTAGTCAACCTAGTTTTCAATTATGCAAAGCTTTTCTCACAATCATCTGACCACTGATACTAGACCTTTTTCTGAGTCAACTTAGTCAATGGAGAGGCTATGGATGAAAATCCTTCCACGAACCTTCTATAATAACTTGGTAGGCCCAGAAAACTTCTGATTTATATAAGAGAGGTAGGTCTGGACCATTGTTTCACTGCTTCTATCTTTTGAGAATCTACTCGGATCCCTTCACTAGACACAATATGCCCAAGGAAAGCAACTGACAGTAACCAAAACTCACATTTGCTAAATTTAGAGAATAATTGGCGATCCTTGAGAGTTTGCAGAACAACTCTCAAATGGTTTGCATGCTCTTTCTCATTCCTAGAGTAAATGAGGATATCATGAATAAAGACGATAACGAACAAGTCCAAATATTGTTTGAACACTCTATTCATCAAGTCCATGAAAGTTGTAGGAGCATTGGTTAGCCCAAATGACATAACTATAAATTCATAATGACCATACCGAGTTTTAAAGGCTATCTTCAGAATGTCACTATCTCTGACTCTAAGCTGATAATAACCGAATCTGAGATCTATCTTTGAGAAATGACTAGCACCCTGAAGTTGGTCAAACAAGTCATCAATCCTGGGATGCGGTACTTATTCTTGATTGTGATTTTGTTCAACTACCTATAATCGATGCACATTTTGAGAGAACCATATTTCTTCTTCACGAATAACACAGGTGCACCCCACGGGGAAATAATGGGTCTGATGAAGCCTTTATCTAGAAGGTCTTTCAACTGCTTTTTCAATTTCTTAAGCTCAGCTGGAGCCATTTTATAAGGAGGAATAGAGATAGGCTGGGTATTTGGAAGGATATCAATTCCAAATTTGATTTCCCTTTCGGGAGAAACTTTGGAAAGATCTTCTGGAAACACTTCTTGGAACTCATTGACTACTGGAACTAACTCAAGAGTTGGGGTTTCGGAACTTGAATCCTTAACCCGAACTAGATGATAAAGATAACCCTTGGACATCATTTTTCTCGCCTTAAGGTAAAACATGAATCGACCCATAGGCGTTAAGCTACTACCCTTCCATTCTAAGATTGGTTCGTCTTGAAACTGAAAACGAATAATCTTAGTTCTACAATCGACTGAGGCATAACAGGAATGTAACCAATCTATGCCTAGAATGACATCGAAGTATACCATTTCTAACTCTACAAGATCTACTGAGGTGGCTTTCTGGGAGACTGTGACAGGGCAGTTTCTGTATACCCGTCTAGCTATAACTAGGTCACCAACTGGAGTAGAAACTGAGAAGGGTTCTAAGAGAGTTTTTGGACTAACATTGAAGTTTACTGCTATAATGAGTTACAAAAGACAAAGTAGACCCTGTTGTCTTTCCACTGAGTGTACCACATTTGAGCTACATCCTTCAGCTGATAGGATGCCAACTTTACCCTGTCATTACCTATCATTTGCATCACTCCAAAGATCTTCTTGGCATCATCAATGAAGTTCTTTGGGTCATCACCAACTTGTGACCCATAAAATTCAGGCGGATTCATCCTAAGAAAATATCGAATCCAAGATGCCACTAATCCACCATTTCTATTAGTGGCAACTGGAACTGCTGATTATTTTGGTTGGTTACTCTGAGCCAAAAATTGAATTGCATTCTGAAACTCTGCGTTCGAAACCACATGGTCTGGGACTAGAGGAACTGCGTTAGAATTGCATGTATTAACATTCCTTGAGTAAGCTTTACGAGGAGGCATGATCTTAAGTGCATAACGAAGGATTAGAACGGGGAAGTTGGATCATACCTTACGCACGATAAGAGAGCAAGTGAAGTTTTCCTAAAACACTTCGAAGCCTCCCTCTCATTAGATGTGGTGCACTTCACACCCATAAAAAGGACTTTACTTAGTGCGGCTTTTCAGACATCCTAGGACTCTTAAACCTAATGCTCTGATACCAAGTTTGTCACGCCCCGAGGCTACCTCTTGGGCGCGGACACGGGACCTAGGATCACGAGTGACCCCAAGCTAACCCTGCTGGCATAATCATAAGCATACTAAAGATAAACTGAATAATAAAACTATGTGGAAGCTAAATCATAAGATATACTGAAAATGATTGAACTGTGGAAGCTACTAATAACCGACAATAAAACCACATGAGCTAAGTGTGGAGTCCGATGTATACGCCCCATTGAGAGGACCCAATATACTCGTCCAAAGGTATAGAGATGTGTTGGCGTGATCACTAAAATAATGTCCACAAAGGGGACTTACAACCTACGTGGCTTCTAGTTCTGGGACTATATAGGTACGTTGAACCCTAGTCCAACTTGGTATTATGCTACTCTAATAGATTAAGTGATTAACACATTATGATTGAATTTTTGTATTATACTGGATAGCTCAAACTGACATGCAAATTGAGAATCTGCAATAATATACTGATAAAGACACATTCAAAATTGAGGCATGTATATATGAAATAACTAAAATATCTGACCTAGAATGTGTAATTCAAGAACTAAAGAAATACATAGCTAGTGTTCTGAAATTCATGCAAGAAACAAAGTAATAACATGATAATCTGATTTGGAACATGTAGATAACTAATTCATGAAAATCTGATGAAGTTCTAGAACCCTAGGTCTAGTCATGATAAGGGAATCAAGAATTCAACTGAAATCTAGGGACATAATGGGAGAAAGGAACCCACTAGTAAAATCCTACACACCTGGTGACAAATTCCAAGGAGAAATCTTTCGATTTCGGGGCTGGAACTGATGGAATCTTGTTACGTTCTTAAACTAGGGTTCTTGACCTTTTTACTCCTCTCAAGCTCTAATTTCTCTAAGTTTTGATTAATGATTTCACTTAGGTAAGTTCTAGTTATGTTTCTAGGTTTAAACTGACTGAAACCTCATAATTTAGGGTCTAAACGACTAGCTTAGGGGTTCGACGAAATAGGAAAAGACCAAAAGACCCCTGACTTAACTGATGTCGGAGTGATCGACGAACGGGACCTATGGGCCGTAGGTCAACCTACAGTCCGTAGGTTTGGGTCGTAGGTCAAGTTTGCCCGACATGGATTCACTAAAATGAGCATAACCTTATACTCCGAGATCAAATTTTAGCAAACTCGGTGGCGTTAGAAAGAGGATTCAATTATCTATCATATAATAGGTCATGGTACACATAATTCCTTTTTTTCTAAGAGTGATAACCATTTGAAGTTGACCCAATTAGCAATTTCCCCCTAGCTGGCTGCCGACGTTCACCAACAATCAGACCGTACTGGTCGATCATGGGTGAGATCAGAGACTATAAAGATTTGGTTANTAACTGATGTCGGAGTGACCAACGGATGGGACCTATGGGCCGTAGGTCAACCTACAGTCTGTAGGTTTGGGTCGTACGTCAAGTTTGCCCGACAGGGATTCACTAAAATGAGCATAACCTTTTACTCTGAGATCGGATTTTAGCAAACTCAATGGCGTTAGAAAGAGGGTTCAATTATCTATCATATAATAGGTCATGGTACACATAATTCCTTTTTTTCTAAGCGTGATAACCATTTGAAGTTGACCCAATCAGCAATTTCCCCTAGCTGGCTGCTGACGTTCACCAACAATCAGACCTACAGTCCGTAGGTCCAACCACAGATCGTACTAGTCGATCATGGGTGAGATCAGAGACTATAAAGATTTGATGCCCAATGACGGAACCCCACCTACGGTCCGTGGTTCAACCTATGGTATGTGGGTCGTTTCGTTGGTACTTGCACCAGTTTTTCTGAAAACTAGGATTTTTATCGCTTTGAGATCCAATATGTTACATATAGGGTCTGGTTAGGTTATTGTTTTATTATAACTGGGTATTTTATGTTAATGGATAGTGGGTCTATAGGATTGGCCTTTTTTTTGTTATGGTGTGTAGTGGTGGTCACTATTAGTATATCTTTGGTTAGTTGACTTCCATGATAGAATGTTGTTGTGATTAGGTTGTAGGGCTAGTGTAACATCTCGGAATTTGGAAAGTCATTGAAAAGGAAAAGTTCAGTTTTTGGCATTGATGCAATGAACTACTAGTCGAATCTACGGACCGTATAAAGGAAGTCGTAGGACTTGGTTTGAATTTTGGGAATGTCAAGTCTGTGGTGTTTGACCTACATATGAACAGGACGATTCGTAGGGGGTCTATGAGCTATAGGAAGTGCCCGTAGAAGCGATTCAGATAATTGATTTGAGACCACAATTCTATTTTTGAGTTTGAACTTGGGTTCCACGAGTTGACTCTATGAGTCATAGAACGATCAAGGGACCATAAGAAGGTCTTGTGGATTTGATCAGAAAATGCCCATTTTCCGTTTCTCATCGAGTCACTTATGTTGATCTTGTAGAGCTTAATATGTTAGATTTTGATATAAAAAAAAGAATCATTTTTCAAGCCAAAATGCTAAATGGGACAACTATTTTTGAAAAATATCAGAACGCTCATCTTTGAGCGACAAACTTTTTTCAAAATGGAAGGACACAAACGACCAATTTGGCCATTTAAGTTTCTTTTTATTTAATTTGGTTTATCGCTTGTTTAGACATGACAAGTTCAAATTCTTCTTTTTCTTTTTCTTTTTTGGTTTTTGTTTGGTTGGTTGTTGAAATAGGCAACGACTGTAGTCTTAAAGTTCTACTTTTTTAAAAAAAATTGATTGTCACGTTTCAAAATCTTAGGTCATGATGACATCTACAAACATCCCACAAGTAGGTAAGTAGAACCCATAGTTTAAAACCAGAAGCAATAGACTATCACGCGGAAGGGAAAAATGCGGAACACAAGGAAACAAATATTGACATAGAAGAAAGAGAGATAATCATTATATACATAAAACACCCCAAGACTTGGAATATCAATAGGTAGTTGATATACTAATCAAAATAGCAGTACAAAGTAAATACAAATATACAGAACCGTCTTCGAATACAAATTTAAGACTAGTCCAGTCAAAACAGAAGGAGATGGACAACTCTGCACGTCAAGAGCTCACCCCAATTCTGTGATCCACAATTACTTCATATGAGGAACACTTCAATGGCAAAAACTCGTATTATAATCTACATGGTGTAGACGTGTAGTATGAGTACCAACAAGTGTACTCATTAGGCATAGGCCGACTGAGCTCCAAAGACAAAGCAAGTATACATAGCAAGTAAAGAAGGAATATACAGTACAAGCAACTAAAGAAAAGATACCACGCAATAAAGGAAATAGAAACAAGGAATAGGATAAAAAAAATAGTTAGTTGAGACAAAGGAACGTACCTGGAGCCGCTAGCCCATTAACCTAAGCACAAAAAGATTCTACTCCATAAGTTAATTAACCTAAGATAATCTGATAGTATCCACCATGAAACATCATAAAAGTCAATATGCCAATTCAATCAAACTTAGTCTGAAAGCATCCAAATAGAGGGAAACTAAGGCGAATCTAACCCAATCGTGTAAGCCAATCATTATAATGATACAACTATACAATCATGATCAAACAATAAACTAATTGAACCCAAATAAGCTCAGAAGGTACACATCATCAAACATAACCAATCTCCCCCCAATGAGATCAACAGGTGAAAACACCAACCAATTATGCTGGTGATAGGCAACACATATGCATGCAAGTTATGCAATAGAAACTAATAGTGTATTCAATACCAAGTGTCACATAACAAGTATATACACCTACCTCCTGCCTGTGGCACGCTAGGTAGGACCCATGCCTCATCATGTTTAATGTGTCACACGAACATACGGACCCATAAGGGACTTAGAAAGTCTATATATATTGTCTTGTCCTGATCTAGTACTTCTACAACCTATCTATCATAATGTCAAATCTACTTTTTCATGGTACCAAGAATACATACGAAAACCACATATGTATAAAAAGGATCAGTAATCTCCTCGACCAATCAATTAAATAGTGAAAACACTTCTGATGCCTCTTTATCTCAAAAAAATCCATTCACCAAAGTGGTAAAGGTGGTATGACTCACGTCTAAACTAGTTTTAAGATTAAAAAGTACAAAATCATACTTTCTCAAAGTGGTGGTGAAAACCAATGCATTTATTGGGATCGTACCACAAAACACGTGAAAGTGAGTACTAATGTAATGCATATCATCACCAGCATCCAAACAAGAGCATTTACACAACCTAAAGCACATAATAGACATCATCGTGCTCTTAAACTAACTTGAAAAATCCAGTTGGTCCTCGACCAAGGCCTCGGCCCTATCACGTGTCAACATACACTACAATAATACCATAATATAATTACCATAACTCAGGAAACAAATGAATTTATAAGGAATCCGAAAACTAAAAAAGGGTCACTAAGGATCATAGACATAACCCGAAAGTACTATGCAAGTGAATACTAAGCACAACTAATGTCAACCTACGACTATATAAAGAAATTAAGGTTACATAGCCCAATATGAACTCAAGTTGCATGTACTAATATGTCTGAAAAGCCTCTAACTGAATTGAGTTGTTGGGACATGCCCCAACTTACTCTAACAAAATTGAAAACTGGAAATAAAGACTAAAATAGAACGCATGTCTATTGTCCTCAAAATATGATGAATCGCCACTAAAGCTACTGAATGCCGACCAAAAATCAATCTATGCATGATCTGGATGATGAGTGCATGAACCTACATCATGAAACAATGTAGCGTAAAGTATGCATCAGTACTTGGAATGTACTGAGCATGCAAAATATAGATACTAAGCCAAATAAAGTACATAGGCTGAACAATACATAATTGAGCAATGATATAATTTGAACAAGGATATATGTGTGTGTGTGTGTACTGAAGTATAACTGAAAAGAATTGAATTGAACGCAATGACCAAGTACTAATCATGAAAGTAACATGTTGAACTGAATCTTGAAGTATATAATGGATACTAAGTCAAATGCACTAAGAGTCTCACTGTGGGAGCTACTATTAATTGACATAAACAATGTGAGCTAAACGTGAATTCTGATGTATACGCCCCATCGAGAGGACCCAATATGCCTTGCCATGGGTAAAAAGGCATGACTTTGGCATGATCACTAATACCAATTCCCAACAGAGGGGACTTAATATCCTACGCGGGCACGTAGTATGGGACTATGAGGGTACGCTGAACCCTAGTCCAACTCGGTGCTAAGTCTACTCCCAACTGAATAATCATGAAGCTAAAATACACTAATTTCTAAATATCTCAAAATACCGACATTCTAACTGAGAATGCAACATTTATATTCTAAGAATGTGACATTCGAAATCTGAAGCATGATTTTCTGCTTAACTGACCTAGCAAGTATAATTCATTAACTAAGAGAAGTTACACAAACTAGGGTTCTGAGGTTTATACAAGGAATTTAGAAACGTTTACAAGAAAACATGTTATTTAGACTATAGATACTATAACAACTTAAATCATAACAATTCTCTAAGATTTTTCAAACCCTGGGTCTAAACAAGCGATGTAGAATCAAGGAACTGACTCAATTCTAGGGACCTAGTGGATGAAAGGAACCCACTAGTGAAATCCCACATACCTGGTGATGAAATCTACGGAGAAATCCTTTGGATTTTAGGGGTGAAACTTGAAGAACACTTCTACTTGTTCTTGAAAGAAACTGGTGCCTCTTTCTCTTCTTTTCGTTCTAATTTGGATGTTTTTTGGAGAATGAGGGTCCTGGTATTCTGACTAGGTTATTAAACTTATTCTGAGTAAAACGGCATAATTTAGGCATCAAACGACGTAGTTTAAGTGCCCCCAACGCATAAGAAAAAGACCAAAATGACCCTGACATAAAAGCTGACAAAGTCCATCCATGGAGGGACCGACGGACCGTTTGTGGACTACCAACTAGGTCGTGGTTTGTGGTCTGCCCGACAGGGCTTCAATAAAACGAACATCATTTTTTACTCCGAGCTTGGATTTTTGCAAACTCGGTGGTGTTGGAAATATGATTCAATTAGCCTTAATTTGATAGGTCATAGGGCACCTAATTCATTTTGTGCTAAAAGATATGACCATTTGACGTTGATCCAACAGTCATTTTCCTCCAATGGGCTGCTGACCCTCACCTACGGTCAGACTTATGATCTGTAGGTCCAACCACAGACCGTACTGGTCGACCGTGGGTGGATCAGAGATAATCAAATTTTGAACCTTAACGATGGAACCCCACTTACACTCCGTGGGTGGTTTCGTTGGTACTAGCACCAATTTTTTGAAAACTAGGATTTTCTCCATTTTGAGATCCGAGGTGTTATAGAGACACACTTTAACTTAGCTAGAACCCTATTACCTTCCTAAAATAATTTAAAATGGAATAAATACACCCTAAAAGCTGTCGTGGCATAGAGAGTGCGCACACTCTCTTGAAGGCAAGTAATGAGTGAAAAAATTAGACACATGTCCTTTTTTAATGGTAACTTTATAATTAGTTAGTACACATATTTATTGATATTAGAACTTATATATATATATATATATAATTATTTTCATTTCTTTCTATGTAAAATATTTATTTTAATTTCTTCCCCACTTTAAACCTTTTTTTCTTTCATTAATTTCTTATCTTTTCACTTTTAATTATTTTAAAAAAACTTGCGTATTTTTTAAAAAAATAATGAAAAGATGTCCTTTAATTTTAACGTTTTAACTTTTTTTATGTTTTACTTGATTGTCTTCACTTATTTTGATATCTATTCAAAGTTGACTTATTTTATATCCAAGACATTTGGAATTAAATTTGAAATCAAATCAAAAGGAAAGACAAAGAAAATAAAAAAAGTAAAAAAAAAATCAATTGAAAAAAAATAAAAGAGAAAGAAAATGAGTGAAGGTAAAAAAAAAGTTTAAATAGAAGACAATTTTTTTAAAAACAAATCATGTGTATTAACTTAATTTAAATACAAGATAAAGAAGATAAGAAAACTTTAAAAAATGAAAAAAATTAATATTTACTAATGTGGCAGACACGTGTGTATAAATACAGCTAACTTACCTCTTTGAAGGTGTCAGATCAGCACAAAAGGTGCACAAAAATACAAAAAAAAATGTTTGGGGGGAGGGTAATAGGACCCTANNAGAAAATTAAAAAAAAGTAAAAAAAAAAAATCAATAGAAAAAAAATAAAAGAGAAAGAACAAAGAGTGATGGTAAAAAAAAGTTTAAATAGAAGACATTTTTTTAAAAAAAAATCATTTGTATTAACTTAATTTAAATACAAGATAAAGAAGATAAGAAAACTTTAAAAAATGAAAAAAAAAAATATTTACTAATGTGGCAGGCACGTGTGTATAAACACAACTAACTTACCTCTTTGAAGCTGTCAGGTCAACACAAAAGGTGCACGAAAATACAAAAAAAAGTTTGGGGGAGGGTAATAGGGCCCTAGTTATGTAAAGGTGTGTTGTTGGAATTTCGATAATAGTTCAGGGGTACTTATGCATTATCCCTTGTTATTAAGTGTAATGTAGAAAAGAAGTAATAAAAGGATCAAATAAAATAAAACGAGAGAGCATTTTTTCACGTGCACATTTAAAACTCAGTATATAATATTTGGAAAATAATATATTGCATTCTTATAGAATTCTCCGATCTGAAATGCTACATAAAGTGTCTTTCTTGCTCGGTGATCAGTCAATGAAGTCATTCTAAATCTATAACCATTTCATTCCCAAAAAATTAAAAATGAAATGAGTGACATATTAAAAAACACACCTAAACTATCCACTATTTTGAGTTTCACACCTAAACCATTGGAGTGTGAGAAACACACCTAAACTATCACTTATAAATTTGAGAAATACACCTCAAGTAATATGTGATGTGTGTGTATTACACTCTTTATTTAAAAATAATAATTTACATGGGTGAAAAATAATTCCATTTTGACAAAAGTTAAAAATAAAAAAAAATGATTCTTATTCTTGTCTTAACAGAAGAAATGAAGAATAAAATAAAGAAGGATGTTGATAAATATAGAAGAAGAAGGGGATAGTTTAGGTTTTGAAAAATCAATTGAAAAATATAAAATAGTTTTTAAAACACGTCAATTGATCAACACACTTCAATAAAATTATCAACAAAAAAACAAATGAATAAATAAATATGTATTATCAATATCCAAGTTACTCAATATGCAACTATTGATATGAAAATGCAAAACATGTAGACTATCTAGAATTTCAAAAACACACCTCAATTGATTAAGTGTAAAATTAAATTTGATAATTATCATCATATTATTGATTACCCATTAAGAAAAAGCATAAACCGTTACAAAATCAATAATCGTAAGATTTACGCACATTCTATCATTCACATACCCCACTTATTAGACTATATTGGGTATGTTATTACCGAATCAGAAAATTAATAACTCATTACCTATAAACCAATAATATTTTGTTGGTTTGAGTTATTGATTTTGATTCGATTTAATTTTGAACATCCCTACCAAAAGGTTGAAGACAACACCAATATATGTTATATAAACAAAAATGTTTGGGAGACTAAAACTACACCATTCTACCTGTGAAAGGATGAGGATCATTTTGAGGCTTTAAGCAAAGATTAAGGGACAGTTTTGGTCCTTTTCTTATATGGTTATGAGTACACAAGGAGATGAACAGTATCATAAACAAAGCCCTAAATCAAGTTCCAATTTTCAATAATAATGAAACAATGCTAAACACAAAAATGTACCAATGTTTCCCATACCAGATTTCCAATGATGTTTTGCTTGCCAGTTTCAAGCACAAACGAGCAAATAAAGATACGAAAACAACTTAACCACACCCGATATTTGCACTAAATCACATCAATTTATCCACGCCAGATGTTATACCAAACCATAACACTTCACCATGGTTAAGTGACAAATCATGAAATATGAAGGGGTTTGGGAAGTATAGTAATGACATATCCAACCATCATTTTAGGATTCAGTTATAGGCTGAACCATTAGTTCAGTGTTCAAACTATGAGTAAGATAACAAGAGAAACAACCAAATCTTAGTTTGGAAAAACCCAAATTTCCACATCTGACTTAACTAACAACATAAATTTGTTCAGATAAATAAAGTCATTGATTTCCAAAATGCTTTATTCAGCTCCTCCTTTAAGATTTGACTTCAACATTGGTTGTTTGAGGTACAGGCTCTGCTGCAGTGGCATTGGCTGCAGGAAAAAGGCACATCACAATTTTGAGACAAATCCACTTATAGATGCCAAAAGCATTACCAACTTCCAAGGATTTTCAACAACACATCACCATGCACAAAAGATAACATATTAAAACTAGAAACACTAGCCTCTGAATCAATCCCATGGAAAAATATGAAAGAAAAATTTGATAAAGTTACCTAATCAGGACGTGTTACAAAGAAAAAGTTAGCATACCTCATACTTGGTAACTTCTTCTCGTGCTTCCTTTGATGGAAACATTTTAGCAAAATCTCCATCTTTCACTTGCTTGTGGTGGGAAGATTTTCCCTTTCGCTTGGGAATGCTCTGAAAAATAAATAGACTGAAAAAATGAAAAGAAGATTGAGAAAAGACGGAAACAGAGGACAAAAAATAGAGGAAAGAAGAAGTTGTGCAAGAGGAAGAAAGAAAATTTAAGAATATTTCAGAAGCAGAGGAGAAAGAAGAAGAAACGAGAAAAATGAGAACAAAGAAGAAGAATATATATCTTTGCAACTGAAGAGAACAAGGAAAAGTTGGAGAACATCAGGCGACTGAAAGAGGTAAGTCAAAAAAACTCTAAAATAACGTTTTAAGCTTTAAATGTTGTGTCCTTTTTTAGAAGGTGACGCCTCAATAATCGCCTTGCCTTACCTCGTTGCCATTTTCATTGCTCACCTCGTCAAACAGAACGACAATGACTCCCCTCATGCCTTAGACGCTTTCCTTTCAAAACAGTAAGGCTACTTGTCACCTCCCAGTGGCTCCCACTATTGACAAGAACCAGGTATAATACTTCCACAAAGACTGAGACAAATGGAAGACACCATCTAATGTTTTTTTCTCTATTGGAATTTGAACTTGAGACCTCTTGGTTCTCAACAAACTCATTGAACACTACGTTACACCCTTGGATGATCATTTGCATTTTTCCTTATTAAAATCGTGTTTTATTTGTGCTTGAATCTCCAATAGACCGCATTACTTTTTTATGATTTCACATATGATAATACCGTCTTATATGCACATTACAATTACGACTCTCTTACCCAATAGTCTTTATTTCCACATAGATGGGAAGCAAATATGAGTGAGCTACCACTTTTGGTTTTAATATCACAAAGAAACCATATACACAACCCAAAAACGAGTCAAACTAGTAATCCAAACATCAAACCGAAGCTTTCATGCAATCAGAATGATCCAGGCAAATTATCACTGCTTAGAAGAAGTGAAAGTTAGAAATGGCTTTTAGTCATTTCCTAACGTGCACAAGCGTAAAGCAATAGCATGTTCTTCCTTCTTTCTAGTTTTCCATCCTCTAAAAAAAGATGCGAGAAATGAGAAGAGAAAAGGATAAAAAAAAATGTCTTTGGTTTGAGGCATCAAGTACCAAAGTGAATATATTGTCTTGTGTTATATATTCCTTATCCTTCTAGGCTTCACATGATGTAAAGAAAGTAACTACGACCTTTGCATCTTTCTTTCTGATTCTAAGATCTCCTCGAATGGATCTTTCTTTACTTCTCTCTTACCCTCGTAGTCTTATTGTCTCTTGGAGCAGGTAGCTTAGAAATACAATAGTTCCTCAATAACAGACAGTCAAATCATGCAATATCACGCTTTTAAATTTTACTACAGGCTTGAGAAATAGTAACAGATAACATGAACTTATGCATACCACATTGCTTTTGTCTTTGCCTGAATGCTCCATCTATGCAACCTCTGTTGGAAATCTGAAAACTCCAAAAACTCAACAAAGTAAAAGGTTTTCATCAATTTCTTATCCAAGCACAAGATCACACACAACACAAAAGTAGCCATTAATGGGTGTGCCTATCAACTAGTAGAAGTGATCATGCAAATGTGACCTCCGAGAAGAAAACGTTTTTTTCTTACTAATAAACAAAAATTAGAAAAGCCTACATTCCTTTCTACCAAGAATATGTACCGACAAAAGAGCTTGAAAAAAGAAATTCAAGGTCAAATCTCTNTATATATTTCATATCCTTCTAGGCTTCACATGATGTAAAGAAAGTAACTACGACATTTGCATCTTTCTTTATGATTCTAAGATCTCCTCAAATGGATCTTTCTTTACTTCTCTCTTACCCTCATAGTCTTATTGTCTCTTGGAGCAGGTAGCTTAGAAATACAATAGTTCTTCAAGAATAGACAGTCAAGGCATGCAATATCACGCTTTTAAATTTTACTACATGCTTGAGAAATAGTAACAGATAACATGAACTTATGCATATCACATTGTTTTTGTCTTTTCCTAAATGCTCCATCTATGCAATCTCTGTTGGAAATCTGAAAACTCCAAAAACTCAACAAAGTAAAAGGTTTTCATCAATTTCTTATCCAAGCACAAGATCACACACAACACAAAAGTAGCCATTAATGGGTGTGCCTATCAACTAGTAGAAGTGATCATGCAAATGTGACCTCCGAGAAGAAAACGTTTTTTTCTTACTAATAAACAAAAATTAGAAAAGCCTACATTCCTTTCTACCAAGAATATGTACCGACAAAAGAGCTTGAAAAAAGAAATTCAAGGTCAAATCTCTCAAAAACAGAATTACTTGATGCCTATAAATATTAATATTTTCGCTAAAATAAGAATCACTGCTTAACAAAAAAAAATTAAAAAGAACCTAAACCCATAAGAATCTTTAGAAAAATCAAAGAAAAATTCTCAAAAGTAGTTCCATTCATATCCTTCAAGTGGAATTTCTCAAATGTTATAAAAAATTAGGTAAAGTCAAAATTCCCCATTCACCCAAAGACACACATAAAAATCTTGAGATAGAAAAAATAATTAGAACTATCTATCAACTATCTATGCCCAAAGAACGAGTCAATTCAATGTGTGTAAACATAAAAAATAAAAGCTACCTCTAGGCACTATACACAGAACTATGAAATGTGTGTTTCACATATATGTTTAAGGTTTGACAAAAAAAAATACAAAATCAGCCCTTAAATCCTTTAATAGAAAATAAAGAAAATTTCGCAAAAATCAGTTTCATTCAATTTCTATGAATGGAATTTCTCAAACATCAGTAAATGTTTTCAAAAGTTCAATAACATCAGAATTCCCCCATTCAACCAAACAGATACACTCAGAAAAATCTTGAGATATTAAAAAAAAAAAGGAAAAGGGGCAAATATACCCCCGAACTATCGTAAATGGTATACAAATACCCTCCGTCATACTTTTCGTTCATTAGTGCCTCTGGCAGTAGAAAATCAGAGCGCATTTGCCCCTTACTCTAACATAAGAGTAATTAGTGACACGTGGCGCAATCCTACAGCTCAACTTGATTTGACCAATTAATTAACCCAATAATCAAATACCTGCCCAATGACCCGTTTAACCCACCTGATACACCCATTATCCACACAAATACTAATCTATCTAAAAACCTGAAGAAAAATCCTCTTCTCTCAAATCTTTGTTCATCTCACAAACTAAAACCCTAGTTCATCACTCGTGAATCTTGATCTCTTAAAAAAGTGATTTTATTCCCTTTGTCTATTTCACTCTTGATCTCTTCTCCCAAACTACAACTAGATAACTCCAATCAACAGCTATTTAAATACAATTTCTTATTCTCCCAACTTAGATTCCTAGAGATATTCATTTTTATTTTTTTCTCTGTTCTAGTTGCAACCCAGTTCATCAAATTTTTCACCAGCTATGACGTCTATTGGATTGGCTCAACGAATCAAATATTGGACTTGATGGAAACTCGGGTATTGAAAACCCGATGTTGGGTCGGTTGAATTTCAATAGAAAATGAATAGGGTTCAGAGTTATGGCCATAGAGGGCGTCTGTGGAGCCCGATCTAAGTGTTATTGTTAACGGGTTGAAAATGCCTAATCAATTTGCTATCGGTTAATATTTGTATGAGTTAAACGGGTCATTGGGTGGGTATTTTATTTTTGGGTTAATTAATTGGTCAAATCGGATTGATCCGTAGAATTGTGTCACGTGTCACTAATTACTCTTCCGTTAGAGTGAGGGGAACATGTGCTCTAATTTTTTAATAGCAGGGGTACTAATGAACGAAAAGTCTGACTGTCACGCCCCGAGGCTACCCCCTGGACGCAGACGCGGGACCTAGGATCTCAAGTGACCCCAAGCTAACCGTGCTGGAATGACATGAGCATACTAAGAATAATAATAACTGATGTGGAAGCTAATAATAAGTAAATCTGAAATAATGGGGAATACCCATATACTAAAACTGAATATGTCAAATCTGAGAGTTTAATACAAGAGAAATATCAAACTCAAATGCTAAGCTGAATCTAACTATGTCTGAAATAAAGCCTCTACTGACTAGAAATGTTGGGACATGCCCCAGCTAAATCTAGTGAAACTGAAACTAAAAGACTAAAAATTGAAAGGTAACATGACTATTGTCCTCGAAGAATGAGAACTCACCACTAATATTGCTGAACTGGAGATCGAGAACCGATATATACGTGATCTGACCGCTGAGGACCTGAACCTACATCACAAGAAGATGTAATGCAAAGTATGCGTCAATACTTGAAAGGTACTAAGTATGCAGGATAAAGTAAAGCTGAAATAAACATATAAATGAACAAGAAATAAAGCAAGAGTATAATATGAGCATGACATAGATACTGAATACTAAGTTAACTGAATGCAATGACCAATTTCTAACATGCTAAGACTGAATATTGACTGTACTGAAATGTGGTCAATGCAATGGAGCCTGACTGAACTGTGGGAGCTACAAATAACCGACAATAAAACCACATAAGCTAAATGTGGAGTCCGATGTTAACGTCGCATCGAGAGGACCTAATACACCCTGCCAAAGGTGTAGAGGCATGCTGGCGTGATCACTAAAATGATGCCCACAGAGGGGACTTACAACCTACGTGGCTCGTAGTTCTGGGACTGTATGGGTGAATGACCCTAGTCCAACTCGGTATTATGCTACTCCCAATAGGTTAAGTGATTACACATTATGAATAAATTCTTGTAATATAATGGATAGCTCAAAACCGACATGCAAACTGAGAATGCACATTAATATACTGATAATGACACATTCAAAAATTGAGGCATGTATATCTCAAAGTACTGAAATATCTAACCTAGCATGTGTAATTCAAGAACTAAAGAACTACATAGCTAGGGTTCTGAAATTCATGCAAGAAACCAAGTAATAACATGATAATCTGACTTGGAACATTAAATTAACTAATTCGTGATAATCTACTGAAATTCTAGAAAACCCTAGGTCTAGTTAATAATAGGGAGTCAAGAATCTGACTGAATTCTAGGGACCTAATGGGCGAAAGGAACCCACTAGTGAAATCCCACATACCTGGTGACGAATTCCACGGAGAAATCTTTCAATTTCGAGGATGGAACTAATGGAACCTTGTTGCGTTCTTGAACTAGGGTTCTTGACCTCTTTTCTCCTCTTACGCTCTAATTTATCTAAGGTTTGATGAATGATTTGACTTAGGTAAGTTCTAGTTATGTTTCTAGGCTTAAACTGACTAAAACCACGTAGTTTACGATTTAAACAACGTAGTTTAGGGGTCAAACGAATAAGGAAAAGACCAAAAGACCCCTGACTTAACTGTTGTCGGGGTCACTGACGGACTAGACCGACGGACCATCGATCGACTCACGATTCGTGCTGGTCGACCGTCGATCGGGATTAAGAGCTGAAAGTTTGGGGTCTAACCTACGGCCCTGGATCACGGACCGTGGTCTGACCTACGATCCATAGGTCCTGGCGTGGGTCAGGACTTGGAGAATTTTCTGGGGGCTGAGTTCTTGGGGGTTGCAGATGCGAACCACGAACCTGCAGGATGGACCGTGGATCCTCCTACAGTCCGTAGGTCATGACCGTTGGTCGAACCTTAGCCGATTTTCTAGATTCTTCTGAGGAGGGGTTGCAGGTGGCATCCACGGACCACCAGCATGGACCGTGGGTCACCCTACGGTCTGTGAGTGGTGACCGTTGTTTGCACCTGCAACTTCTGGAAAACTGCATTTTTTTGTAGTTCTAGTATACGGGGTGTTACAATGATGGAGGGTATTTGTATACCATTTACGATGGTTTGAGGATAGTAGTTGTGATGGAGATTGGGAAGAAAAGATGTCCTACTTAGAAGTTGGATCTCAGGCACGCTAACGGAAGAAAGCATGTATAGTAGGATGCATTACTACCAAGGAGATGTGGGAATGCCTAGAAGAAGCCTATTTTCAAGCAACCAAGGACAAGGAGTATCAACTTAAACAACAACTGCAGAATATTAAGTTGGGCAGCAGGAAAATTGATGACTATATCAACTAATTCAAAGGCTTTTGTGATGGACTTGCAGCCATACACAAGCTTGTTGATGAAAATATCAAAGTGATAAAATTTGTCAGAGGTTTAGGCCTCAAATATAAGGCATTCAAAACTGCCATGCTAGCTAGGTAAGGCACCCTATCTTATTCTAAATCAATTTGGCAATGCACTCAGGGGTTTTGATATGAGAGAGGACGAAGAGGAGATGCCTCAACCAAAACACAACATGACATTCCCTGCACAGAGAGGTAGAGGAAGAGGAAACTATTCTCAAAGAAACAGAGGACACAACAATTTCAACTCAAAAGAAAGTGGTTTCAGGCCTGCTGGCCAGGGAAACATTAATCAGAATACTCAAGGAGGAAGTCAGACCAAAGGAAACCAACAAAGTCCACCATCTGAAGCATGCCAAATTTGTGGTAGGTATAACCACACTGCTTTAAAGTGTTTTTACCGGTGTGAACTACCACAAGCACTAGCTACTATGAACTTACAAAACTCACCTGTAGAGGATGACAACATGTATGTGGACTCGGGGGCCACCGGTCACATGACAAATAACTTAGGTAACTTATTGGATCTTAAAGACTATCATGGATCAAATAAAATAATTATTGGAAATGGTTCACAATTAGATATCACACATGTTGGAAATACAACTAAATCAGGACTGAAACTACAAGAAGTCCTTGTGGTACCTAAAATCACTAAGAACCTGCTTTCCATAAGTGAGATTGCCAGGGATAAATCATGCACTCTTGAATTTGATGAATCTGATTTCGTTGTTAAAGACAAGAAGACTAGGACACTCTGGCCAAAGAATCTAGGAAAGGTGAACTCTATGCATTGGAAGATAACAACCTTTATGCCTTGACTGCCACACAAGACTGGAAGAACTCAGATAGCATTGGCATGTTAGATCACGACACCCTAGCTTGAAGTCTTTAAATTTTTTAAGTAGAAATAGTTGCATTGATGTTAGTCGCTGAAATAAAGCGTATTCTGTTTGTTCGAGTTGTTAGTCGGGAAAAGGTTGTAAGCTACCATTTGTTTTGAGAAATAAAACTGAGAAAGAACCTTTGTTAATAATTCATTGTGATCTTTGGGGTCCTGCTCCTGCTGAATCCTCACAACATATGAAGTACTATGTAGTCTTTGTAAAGGATCACACAAGGTTTACATGGCTATATCCTCTTAAAAAGAAATCAGACTTTTTTGAAGTATTTTCGTAAATTTCAGAAATGATAGTGATGGAGGGGTGAATTCATAAATTAAGAATTTGTTAAGCACTTGGAAAGTTGTGGGATAATTAGATAAATTTCTTGTCCTAACACACCAGAACAAAATGACATTGCAAAAAGAAAATGCAGGCATATAATTGAAACTGGATTAATATTGTTGTTCCATGCTAAGTTGCCTATGTTCCTATGGGTAGAAGCCTTCTTGACTGATGTGTTTCTGATAAATTGACTACCTTCCTGAGTGTTGAAGATGACAACTCCCTTTGTTAAGCCATATGGTGCACAACCTGATTATAATAGCCTGAAAGTGTTTGGTAGTAGGTGTTTTCCATACTTAAAAGGTAGTACAAAGTTCAGTCCAAAAACCTATTCTTGTGTGTTTATTGGATATAGTAGTCTGCGCAAGGGATACAGATGCTACCACCCTCATACAAAAAGAGCATATGTGTCCAGACATGTGGTGTTCAATGAAACCTTATTGCCTTATGTCCACTCAGCCCAGTCACAAGATCAACCTGATTTTTCAACTCACTTAGCTACTTATGTTGAGTTTTTTTCTAAGTTGCAGGCACCAAATTCAGGGGAAGTATTGTCCAACATTGAGAATGATCTCGCTAATGGTGACAACACCATTGATCTAACTTTGCTGAAACAGTACATACCCCTTTTCCTCTGGATGATATACTACCAAACAATGTGGCTGATAGTGAAGATGTGGTAAGCGTTAATGATGTTCCAAGGGGTCAGCTAAATGGTAAATCTTTTGAAACTGGACAAACAGATTATGCACAAATTGAATCATCTGATCATAATACTTCTCTATACCTGGTAGTTGATCTCTCAGGATGCATTGGTCAACAAACAGACACTGGTACAAGCACTGAGGTTGTATCCAGTATTCCACCAGCCCCTGAGGTATCAGGACACCATATGATGACAAGGCACAAGGCTAAATCAGCACTTATATCACACTTGTTTCTTGCTGCAAGTAGAGTAGATATACATAAGGAACCACCAACCATAAAGAAAGCTTTGCAATCTCCCCATTGGTTTGCAATAATGCAAGAAGAAATTGATGCACTCCACCACAATCAGACTTGGGTACAGGTTCCCAAAACTACAGGTTTAAATATAGTTGGTTCTAAGTGGGTATTTAAAAATAAACTATAGGCAAATGGCACAATACACAAATACAAAGCAAGGCTTGTTGATAGAGGTTTCTCTCAACTTGAATGAGTTGACTTTGAGGAGACATTCAGCCCTGTGGTTAAAGCCACAACTATAAGGATAGTACTCACAATCGCAGTCAGCTCAAGATGGGAGATCAGATAGTTAGATGTTAAAAATGCTTTCTTACACGGCCACTTGCAGGAAGAAGTGTACATGACTCAACCTCCAGGCTTCACTGATTTCAGGTATCCAAATCACGTGTGTTTGTTAAAAAATGGCACTATATGGCCTTAAATAGACACACATTGCCTGGTTTGACAGATTCAGTCTTCATTTACTTCATCTTGGCTTCCTGTGTAGTAAAGCAGATCCCTCTTTATTTACTCTTCATTGTGTGAGAGGCACCTCCTTCTTTTGTTATATGTGGATGATATGGTTATCACAGAAAGTAATCCTAAGCTTGTCTCAGAGATTGCTACAAAGCTTGGGAAGGAGTTTGCCATGAAAGATCTTGGACCTCTTCATTTCTTTCTAGGAATTGAGGTAAGATATTTCCAAAGGGGGATCCACTTGAGTCAGGCTAAGTATGCTACTGAGCTTCTTAGCAAGACAGACATGACAATGACAATGGCAAAGGCAATGCACACACCTCTAGCACAGAAACATGGCTTACAGGAAGCTACTGGAGTTCTAGTTGATGCTTCTCTGTACAGGAGCATAGTGAGAAGTCTCCAATACTTGATATCAATCATGTAGTCAACCTAGCTAGTCAATTTATGCAATATCTAGACAGTGAACATCTTCAAGGTGTAAAAAGGATCCTTAGGTACATTTAAGGGACTCTCCAGCATGGTCTTTGAATCATTTCACACTCAACGTGCAGGTTATATGGTTACTCAGATGCTGATTCGGGAGGTTGTTCCCTTACTAAAAGGTCGACTAATGGATACAACATTTATCTTGGTGCAAACTACATCTCCTGGGCATCCAAGTAACAAACTACAGTGGCAAGATCGAGTGCTGAGGTTGAATATAGAGCTTTGGCATCTACTGCAGCTGAAATGACCTGGATTATCTATGTTCTACGTGAGATTGGTGTGTTTCTAAAGACAATTCCTACATTATTTTGTGACAACCTGAGTGCCTTGTATCTAACAGTGAATCCAGTCATGCATGCCAGGACCAAACACGTGGAAATAGATTATCATTTTGTACGAGAAAAAGTAGCCAGAGCAGAGGGCAGTTGCTCACACAGTTTGTAAGGTCCAAGGACCAACTGGCTGATATACAGACCAAAGCCTTGACAAAGCAGGCTTTTGCTGATTTTAGAAGCAAAGCTAGGAGTGAGTGTTCCACCACTCACTAGCTTGAGGGGAAGTGTTGGAAACAAAGATAAGGATGATGATCAAAGACACCAAACCGAGATTAGTTCAGTCACTTAGTCCAATTGTAATCCTTGTAGGAGTCTTTGTGTATAAGTCTTAGATTCCTTGTATGAGCCTGTCTAAGCACTGTATTAGCTAGCATAGAACTCTTGTGTTAGGTTAAGTCTACTGCAATATTCTCCTATATAAAGGAGACATTGTAATCGAGATCATCATCAATAAAAATAGAAACAGTTTCTCCTAAAACTAGCTTGAGAATTCTTCACACACATCTTTGGTATATATTTTAGATGATGTGCATTTTTTACTGATAAATTAGCTTTATAGCTTTGATATCGTATCAGTTAGGTATATGGCCAATTTTACGTTTCTCATCATCATAAGCAATTTAAAACTATATAAATCTCATGTTAGCATGAAAATTGTATACTTTTTGCATTATATTAAAGCTTGATATTGTTTTATATATCAAATTAGACATTTTAAAAATAATATGATTTTAAGATACATTGAAAACTTACTGAATCTTACCAATGTAATATAATTTTTAAAAATAAACCAATTAGATTGTATCATAAACTTTATGAGTTAAGAGTTAAAGTTTTCTTTCCTCTTAATTGATTGCACGAAAAGAAGTTAAAATACATGAATATAAAAATTACTAAAACTTTTAGTAGGCATTTGGATATGCGATTTCATATTGCGATATGAAATCATGAGATGAAATCACCGTTTGGACATGCGATTCCACACTGATTTCATCTCATGATTTTATATCATGAGATGAAATCTCAAATTCTCCAAAAATCATGATTTGGAAATTTCAAATCATAATTTGAGAATTTTCAAATACATAAATTGACCCACAAGTTTATATGTTGTAAAAACAATCCTACATTTATATCTACGAACCATTTATTTCATATGTAAATAAAATTTATAATTTATATCATTACTCTTTAAATAATTTATATCTCATTTAATGATTAATCTCACAAACATATAATTTATTATTACTTCAAATCAATTTCTACTTTACCATTTATATTCACTAAATTCATTCTTTTTTCTAAAATTTATTTACCAACCAAATTGACTGACAAATGGCTCAAAGTAACAATGTTGGCTCATTTTTTCCAGTCATATGAACAAGAAATGCAAGTTCAACGTGAGAAAATTGTCCGTACTATGTGGGAGGACTATATTAAAGATTAGTACACCACAAATTATATATATTTTAAAAAAATTATTGAATTAAAGTTTGATCAATAAATATTGTATTTTTTAAGAATATTTGAGACCCCTCTTTGCTAAGAAAATAAATATTGAATGCAGAGATGTTTTCGGTGAAAAGACTAGTGTCAAACATTCAATACATAGATGTTAACTGTACTTACTTATATAGGTAACCAGCCTATATGCATGTATCTTTATATAGAGCTTCACATAAGTGCCACACAGCAGCAGTAATCAAATATAATGTGCATTTTTATCCACTGTCTACACTCTACAGTAAGTTGAAATTTGAATTTGTCCATTATAAACAATACATGAAAGATCATGAATCAATTTCAGTTGTTTCAAGATAATGGAGGGAATTTAATATGTCCACTAAATCTTGTGCTAATACCATGCAAGTTAAATTGATAAGGGAAAAACATCCTCCAATACTATCGCTTATTCCTATACATTGCCCATGTCACGCCCCGAGGCAACCCCTGGACGCGAACACGGGACATAGGATCATGAGTGACCCCAAGCTAACCCTGCTGGCATAATCATAATCATACTAGAGATAAACTGATTAATAAAAACTGTGTGGAAGCTAAATAAAGATGAAGTCTGAAATGATGGGGAATACATATATGTTATTACTCCACGGACCATGAAGTCGGTCGTGGTCTGCACTTAGTCCAGGAACTGGGGCCTCTAATTCACCATCCCTTACTACGGCCCGTGTGGAGGACCACGGACCGTGAAGGTCCCCGTGGTCCTCACTTGAGCTGAGGTCTGGAGGCTCAGGTCTGGGGCCTACTGGTTAATCCCCACGGACGCTCCCACGAGTCGTCATGAAGACCACGGACCGTGAAGGCCCTCGTGGTCTTCACTTGGGCATGGGCATTTGAGGGCTAGGCTAGGGGGGCTACTGCCTCGACTCTACGGACGCCACCATGGTCCGTCGTCAAGACAACGGCACGTGAAGGGTCCCGTGGTCTGACGCCTGGGCCTAGTGGAGTCCAAGTCAGGACCACGGGAAGGTCAACGGACCATAGACCCTGTCACGATCCGTGAACCCTATCGTGGTTCACTGCTGCAGGAAATTTCTGAATTTTTTTCTGGGTCTGGTTTTTTAGGTGTTACAATATCTCTCCCTTGGGAACAATCGTCCTCGAATGAAAGCTAAATTAGTTGAGTATGGAGGGAGAGGGATGCAATCCCTACCACTAAACATTGGGGACTGATTTCTAACTGAACTAAGTTCCAAGAACATGCAAATACGCAGAAAATGCAAGTACAGACTGAAGGAACAAGATGTTAGGATTGCATTAACGCCTCAATGACTGAAAAACTGAAGAGGAACTATTACCTCAAGCTAGAGTGGAATCGAAAGGAAAGAGGTGAGGATACTTGGCCTTCATGGCTGCTTCTGCTTCCCAAGTAGCTCCCTCTACGGACTGACTCCTCCATAAAACCTTGACTGAAGTGACTTCTTTGTTTCTCAACCTTCGAACCTGACGATCAAGGATTTCAACTGGTACCTCTTCATAAGTGAGACTGTCTTTCACAGCCACACTTTCTAAAAGCACAATAGATGTTGGATCACCCACACACTTCTTCACCATGAAATGTGGTAAACCGGATGCACTACTGCTAATTATGTTGGCAACTCTAACTCATAAGCCATTTTACCAATCCTTTTCAAGATCTTGTAAGGACCTACACATCTAGGATTGATCTTCCCTTTCTTGTCAAATCTCATCACCCCTTTCATAGGTGACACTTTCAGGAAAACTCAATCATCAACTTGGAACTCTAGTTCCCTTCTCCTTATATCTGCATAGGACTTTTGGAGATTTTGGGCTGTCTTAAGTCTATCTCTAATGAGTTGCACTTTCTCCATAGCTTCAATAACTGAATCTGGCCCTATCAAGGTTATTTCACCCACTTCGAACCCACCAACAGGAGATCCACATCTATGACCATACAATGCCTCATAAGGGGACATTTGAATGATGGAATGGTAACTATTGTTGTAGGCGAACTCTATAAGAGGAAGGTTATCATCCCAACTACCCTTGAAGTCGATCACACAAGCTCTCAACATGTCCTCTAAGGTGTGAATGGTACGCTCTGCCTGCTCATCCGTCTGCAGATGAAATGTTGTGCTAAGATTAACCTGAGTACCAAGACCTTTCTGAAATGACTTCCAGAAATTAGAGGTAAACTGAGGACCTCTATCTGAGATGATAAGCAAAGGGACCCCATGCAACCTAACTACCTCATTAATGAAAAGCTTGGCGTAGTCCTCCGCTGAATCTGTAGTCTTTACCGCCAAAAAGCACAAAGACTTAGTAACTCTGTCAACAAGCATCCAAATGGAGTCATGTTGTCTGCGAGTGCGAGGTAAACCTGTAATAAAGTCCATGTTGACCACTTCCCACTTCCAAGTAGGAATGTCAATCTCCTGTATCATACCTCTGGGTTTCTGATGTTCCACCTCGATTTGCTGGCAATTGAGGCACTTAGCCACAAAATCTGCTATATCCCTTTTCATGCCATTCCACCAATAGACTTCCCGCAGATCACGGTACATCTTAGTGGCTCCTGGATGAATAGAATATCTAGAGTTATGGGCTTCTACAAGAATATGTTGTCTCAACTCACCCACCTTAGGAACACATAATCGACCCTGATAGTGAAGCACACCATCTCCCCCTTGGGAGAAAACCTCAACCCTCTGCTGATGGATTGCACCCTTTAGCTCAAGCAATATCGGATCATTGTCTTCCTTGTCCTTAACCGCCACTAGCAATGAAGATTCTGACCCATTCCAAATTGTTACACCACCATCTGATATGCTCATAAGATAAACTCCTAAGCGAGCAAGTCTGTGAACATCCTTTACTAGTTCTTTTCTTTCTTCCTCAACATGTGTCATACTACCCATATATAGTCTGCTAAGAGCATCATATACTACATTGGACTTACCATGATAGTAATGCACACTCATATCATAATCCTTGAGGAACTCAAGCTACCTTCTCTAGCAAAGATTCAACTCTTTCTGGATGAACACATACTGAAGGCTCTTATGGTCTGTGAACACCATATAAGTAGTGTCTCCAAACTTAAGTGCAAACACCACTGCTGCAAGCTCGAGGTCATGAGTCGCATAATTATTCTCATGTATCTTAAGATGTCTAGAAGAATAAGCTATAACCTTACCTCGATGCATCAACACACAACCTAGGCCGATTCTGGAAGCATCACAATATATGGCATAACCGTCTGACCCCTCTGCAGGGTCAAAACAAGAGTTGTAGTCAATCCTAGTTTTTAATTCTGCAAAGCTTTTCTCACAATCATCTGACCACTGATACTTGACCTTCTTCTGAGTCAATTTAGTCAATGGAGAGGCTATGGATGAGAATCCTTCTATGAACCTTCTATAATAACCTGCTAGACCGAGAAAACTTCTGATATCTACAGGAGAGGTAGGTCTGGTCCATTGTTTCATTGTTTCTATTTTCTAAGAATCGACTCGAATTCCTTCGTTCAATACTATATGCCCAAGAAAATCAACTGATTGCAACCAAAATTCGAACTTACTAATTTAGCAAATAATTGGCGATCCTTGAGAGTTTGCAGTACAACCCTCAAATGGCTCGCATGTTCTTTATGATTTCTAGAGTAGATGAGGATATCATCAATAAAGACGATAACAAACAAGTCCAAATACTGCTTGAACACTCTATTCATCAAATCCATAAAAGTTGCAAGAGCATTGGTTAGTCCAAATGACATAACTACAAATTCATAATGACCATACCGAGTTCTAAAGGTTGTCTTCCAAATGTCACTATCTCTGACTCTGAGTTGGTGATACCCTAATCTGAGGTCTATCTTTGAGAAATGACTAGCACCTTGAAGTTGGTCAAACAAGTCATCAATCCAGGAGATGGGATACTTATTATTTATTGCGACCTTGCTCAACTTCCTATAGTCAATGCACATTCTGAGATAACCATCTTTCTTCTTCACGAACAACAGTGGTGCACCCCATGGGGAAATACTAGGTCTGATGAAGCCCTTATCTAGAAGGTCTGTCAATTGCTCCTTCAATTCCTTAAGCTCTGTTGGAGCCATTCTATAAGGAGGAACAGAAATAGGTTGGGTATCTGGAAGGATATCAATTCCAAAGTCGATTTCCCTTTCGGGAGAAACTCTGGGAAGATCTTCTAGAAACATTTTTGGAAACATATTTACTAATGAAACTGACTCAAGAGTTGGGGTTTCGAAGTATGAATCCTTAACCCAAACTAGATGATAGAGATAACCCTTAGAAATTGTCTTTCTTGCCTTAAGGTAAGAAATGAATCGACCCATAGGCGCTAAGCTACTACCCTTCCATTCTAAGATTGGTTCGTCTGGAAACTGAAAACGAACAATCCTAGTTCTACAATCGACTGAGACATAACAGGAATGTAACCAATCCATGCCTAGAATGATATCGAATTCTACCATTTATAACTCTACAAGATCTGCTGAGGTGACTTTCTGAGAGACTGTGACAAGAAAATTTTTGTATACCCGTCTAGTTATAACTAGGTCACCGACTGGAGTAGAGATTGAGAAAGGTTCTGAGAGAGTTTTTGGACGAATACTAAATTTGACCGCTATAAAAGGAGTTACAAAAGACCATTGGATCTAACAATGCATAAACATCAAGATCAAAGACTCGTAACGTACCAGTGACTACATCAAGAGAATCTTCCTGATCCTGGCGAGCCTAGAGAGCATACAACCTATTTTGGCGTTGACCGCCACCTATACCAAATGAGTTAACCTACTGAGTCGGGAGACCTGCTGGCGCTACCGAAGTTGTGGACTGAGCTCAACCATTATTAACTTCTTGACCTTGTCTAGAAGGAAAATCATTCAACCTGTGACCAGACTGACCACACCCAAAGCATCCTTCTTTTCCTACAAGACACTCGCTCGGATGGTTCTTACTACATTTCAGGAAAGATTGGTAGGTTCTAGTCCCTGAAACACTACCTTGAGTCTTAGAGCATGTTGCCCTACCTTTCTGATCATTATGGAACTTGGAGGACAGTACACTAGATGATGAAGGTGCTGGAGTCGAAGACTTCTACTGAAACTGCGAGCATTTCCACCACCCGATTTCTATTGAGAATAGTCATAGTTACATGTTCTTGCTTTCTTACTCTCCTTAGCCTGTTCCCTAAGCTTATCACCCTCAACCTGCTGAGCATTAGTCATGAGCCTAGAGATGTTCATATCTCCCAGCAACATTGCATTCCTGCACTTTATTTTCACTAAGTTCGACACTCCATAAAGAAACGTATTCATCTGAGCCTTGGAATCAGCAACCATGTGAGGATCATACCTAGAGAGTTGGGTAAACTTAAGCCCATACTCTTGGACTGTCATGTTACCTTGTCTCAAGTTCATAAATTCATGGGCTTTTACCTCCTTTAGCTCTCTTGGGAAAAACCTGTCCAGAAAGGTCTCACTGAAGCAATCCCAAGTAATAGGAGCTGAATTTGTACCCTTATTTTCCTTCCACTGAGTGTATCAGAAATGAGCTACATCCTTCAGCTGATACGATGACAACTCAACCCGATTATTCCCAGTTACTTGCATCACTTCAAAGATCTTCTTGACCTCATCAATGAAGTTTTAGGGATCCTCATCAACTTGCGATCCAACGAACTCTGGCATATTCATTCGAACAAAATCCCTCACTCTAGCTGCAGCTGACCCAACTTTAGCATTTGCCTGAACTAGAACCCGCTGATTGTTCTGGTTGGCCACACTCTGAGCCAACATCTGAATGGCGATCCTAAATTTTGCATTCGAAACTTCTTGATCAAGGACTAGAGGAGTTGTGTTTGTGTTCCTGACATTTGCATTCCTGGTGTTAGCTTTACGAGGAGGCATGATCTAAACCGCATAACGAAGGATTTAGAATGAGAAGTAGGATCATACCTCATGTAGGATAAGAGTAACAAGAAAAAGAAGTTTTTCCTAAAACACCTTGTAGCCTCCTTCTCATTAGATGTGGTGCACTTCACACACATGAAAAAGACTCTACTTAGTACGGCTTTTCAGATATCCTAGGACACTTAAACTTAATGCTTTGATACCAAGTTTGTCACTCCCCGAGGCAACC
>NC_064290.1:45218441-45251049 GCF_019186545.1 Solanum stenotomum
GAAATGCCCCAAGAAGGCCTCCTCAAACAAAGCCCAACTCACAATCAGTCACGCGTAAGCAAGAGTTAGAAAGAAACTATATAGAGATGAACTTTATCGCACAAAATGAGTATGAAAGAAGTGAGATAATTTCCTAAGTGTTGTAGCCTCGTAATTATAGATGTGGCGCGCTTCACACCGATAACTAGGACTCTACAGACACGACTTCATAGACTCCGTAGGACTCTTGAACTTTGTGCTCTGATACCAAGTTTGTCACACCTCGACCTACACCCTAGGCTGGACTGGCACTTGAGAACCATTGTTGGCCCCAAGCAAAGCCTTGGCCTGACTTACTTACTAAACAGAAGACTTAAAAGACAACTTTATAACTCAAACTTAGAATTTATAAATGGAAACATTCACTAGCCATAAAGGCAACTCAAGTCTTGACATAAGAAATAAAAATGTAAAGACAACTGAACTACTAATTGTCTATGAAGCCTCTAAAACAAGGAGGGATGTCGGGACAAGACCCCCGATCATCCTAACAACTAAAAATACTAAAGCAAATGATAAAAGGGCTTCTCTGAAAAGCAAGGAGGCTCACCAACTATTTCTAAGTGCTCAACTGGATCAACGAGGCACTCGATGTTAATCCTGGTTAACTGTGTCTGCATCATGAAATGATGCCAGGCCAAATGACATCAGTACATTGAATGTACGAGTATGCGATGGGAAAACTAAACAAGAGATAAACTTGAAAAGAATCTGAAATGAACACTTACCTTGACTTTATCCAACTCATGAATAACTCAACTCAAATTCAAAGTAAAACAACAATAATGGTGCAGTTATATAAGGCATTTAAAACAGTAGTAGCAACTCAATTTGTTAAAGAAATGCAATAACAACTCAGTTTACATGTAAAGTAATATAATAGTGTGGGAGTTTCTCTAACCGACAACTACCACTATGATCCTAAGTGATGATACAATGTCTTTCCCATGCTGCCAGAATTGTCCTATACTTTACCGTCATATAAAATGCCTTANATCTCCGGAGCATATCGGGAAAGTTGGGTGAACTTGAAGCTGTACCCATGAACACTTAGTGAATCCTGCTTAAGAGTCAGGAACTCTCGTGCCTTTTCTTCTCTCAATTCTCAGGGAAAGAAACGCCCCAAGAAGGCCTCCTCAAACAAAGCCCAACTCACAATCAGTCACGCGCAAGCACGAGTTAGAAAGAAACTATATAGAGATGAACTTTATCGCACGAAATGAGTATGAAAAAAGTGAGATAATTTCCTAAGTGTTGTAGCCTCGTAATTATAGATGTGGCGCGCTTCACACCGATAACTAGGACTCTACAGACACGGCTTCATAGACTCTGTAGGACTCTTGAACTCTGTGCTCTGATACCAAGTTTGCCATGCCTCGACCTACACCCTAGGCGGGACTGGCACTCGAGAACCATTGTTGGCCCCAAGCAAACCCTTGGCCTGACTTACTTACTCAACGAAAGACTTAAAAGACAACTTTATAACTCAAACTTAGAATTTATAAATGGAAACATTCACTAGCCATAAAGGCAACTCAAGTCTTGACATAAGAAATAAAAATGTAAAGACAACTGAATTACTAACTGTCTATGAAGCCTCTAAAACAAGGAGGGATATCGGGACAAGACCCCCGATCATCCTAACAACTAAAAATACTAAAGCAAATGATAAAAGGGCTTCTCTGAAAAGCAAGGAGGCTCACCAACTAACTCTGAGTGCTCAGTTGGATCAACGAGGCACTCGATGTTGATCCTAGTTAACTGTATCTACATCAAGAAATGATGCAGGCCAAATGACATCAGTACATTGAATGTATGAGTATGCGAGGGGAAAACTAAACAATACATAAGCTTGAAAAGAATCTGAAATGAACACTTACCTTGACTTTACTCAACTCATTAATAACTCAACTCAAATTCAAAGTAAAACAACAATAATGGTGCAGTTATATAAGGCATTTAAAACAGTAGTAGCAACTCAATTTGTTAAATAAATGCAATAACAACTCAGTTTACATGTAAAGTAATATAATAGTGTGGGAGTTTCTCTAACCGACAACTACCACTATGATCCTAAGTGATGATACAACGTCTTTCCCACGCTGCCAGAACTGTTCTATACTTTACCGTCATATAAAATACCTTAACTAAGTGGATCCACTAGTCTATGCTAAAAAGCACTAAGGAATCATCTAAAAAATATGATCCTTTCTACCAATGATGGCTACATGATTTATGGAGACTTGAGTTATTACGGTGCTCAATATCGGTGCTCAATACTACTCCCAAAATATACTCAGCTCATATATTTTTTAAAAAAACTCTTTCTTTGGTTTGAGATAATTACTCAAAACTTAACTTAAAAGCTCTCTTGGAAATCGGTGTTTCCTTTCTTGCTCAAATGTGAAAAATGCTTTAACTCTTGGGAATACTTAGTTCCTGTATAATCTTTGAAGAAATGAACTTTACTCTTGCTCTTTACTCAACTCAAAACTTAAGTATTAAAATAAAGTTAAAACAAGCTCTATGAACTTCTCTTGTCTTGACTCTTAAGTTTCCTTGAATTGAATTTATGGATTCAAGGATTATGATTTGTTATAGGAAAGATCTCATAATATTTAGGAGTGTTTTTAGATAGTTAAACATGAGAAACGATCAAGAAATCATTGTCTGGAAACAAGTCTGCGACGTGGAGATGCATTTAAATAGGGAAAATGAATAAGTACCCCCCCCCCCCCAACCTATGCCCAAAATCACTGAGACACACCTAACCTTTACTAAGGTCCTATTTCAAATACCAGTATATATACACAAGAATCTAACTCAAAACGGCTCTTAAATCGACACGATTCCGTCAAGAACTCCACAATCCCATCAAATCTCAAGAACTAAAGCAAACTTCAAGAACATCATACTATCAACTTTCTAGAAACGAATTTCGCTGAAACAAACATGATTGACGCGTGGATGAACGAACCCAATGCGATGAATGTCTCACATACCTCGTAGGGATCACCCCTTGATGAAATCCACACGTAATTTTCCAAGAAATCGACGAATCTTGAACTTTCTTCTCCTTTCTCCTCTTTTCTGTTTTCTCCAAGCCCTAGCGTGAATTTCCAATTGACTAAATTGATCTAATTCTGATTAGACCCTAAATAAACCCCTAAAAACGAAACAAAATAATTTGGTAAGGAAAGACCAAACTACCCTTCCAAAATCCGGATTAGACTTTCCTTATTTGAACAACCCATCTTCAAATGGGCATATCTCACTCATACAGACTCGGAATCGCATAAACTCGGCGGCGTTGGAAAGATAATTCCAAGATATTACCTACGGTATCTGGAAGCACATCTAAATCATTCTGAGCTAGGAATTATGGTCATTTGAAGTTGACCCAAAAACTCAAACTTAACCTAACCAATTTTCTAGATTTTTTCATTCTTTCCTAAAATGACTATTTCCAATTCTAGCTCTTTCTAGTTCTTTCAAATAGCGAGATGTTACAATGGTGTTCTCAAAATGAGCATAACAATGTAATCTTTAAATGTGATTCAAAGATAGTTTTTGAGATGATCAGAGGTAATTACAACATCCCTTGGCAAATGAAGAATATCATTACTCGTATTCAAAATATTTCAAGTAGTATTACTCGCGAGGTTCGACATTGTTACAGGTAAGCCAACCAAGTTGCAGATGCCTTGGCAAAAATGGATTATTACAAATGAGAGTTGGTTATTTTTGCACATGCTCACCTACCATCAATAGTCATTGGACTTACAAACTTGATCTCATACAAATGGAGTCCCTAAGGCATAAGCAGAGGAAAAATTATTTTGTATAGAACTAATCCAGTAGAGATGTTATATCTATTTTAATCTATCATACTGGACTTGTAAATTTATGGAGAACTTGTATAGTTTTTGTGAGAACCTTAGTTTTTGGGAAGCAGCTATTGAAACAATGGGTCGATCTTTAGCTCCCTTTAGCTTTGTAATTTTATTCATCAATATAAAAGGCTCACCACCATACGGTGATAAATTTAAAATAAAAATGACAAGTTTGATAGTTTTGATGAATACTAGTGTCTACATGACCTTTAGGTGATGAAATATGTTGCACATGCCTTGAGTGATGGGTGCCCAAACCTCATGTGTCATAAATCAGAGTTATTTGTATCCTTTATTGCTGCACCTCTCTCAGCAAATATAAACATTTGCCTTCTCCATCATTCCCAACCGCCCTACTACTGTAAAGTTCCTGGAACACACAAAAGTTAGGAAGGAAACTAACACTGGATGATAGGACCTTAGTAAGCCTTGCAACAGATAGGAGGTCGAACTTGAAATCAGGCACGTGTAAGCCATTTCTTATCTCAGCCTTATTACTTGTTGGAAATTGAACTGTCTGTGATCCCTGACCTCTAAATTGTTTTAAGCCATTTAGTAGTTCTTCAGAGGAAGTGATGCGATGAGTTGCCCTTGAACCAATAATCCATTCATGTGCACAAGGTTAAACCATTGGTGAAAAAGTACCTGTTAAATTTGCCTTGTATTCACCTGTTTCTTTGTTGTGCAACAAATTCCTCACTTGATCCAACTCTTCATTATTCATCTCGCGATGTGTTATTTCCTGTGTAGTTTCAGTCCTTTCAGCAGTTGCATTGTTAGTATATGGTCTAAAATTTTCAATTTTTGCATTATTATATATATATATATATATATATATATATTATAGGTTCCTTGCCTAGAACCATCAGTTGGATAAAATCTAGTTGCTCTTCTTGATTTTGAAGTCTAATCGATAGCCCACCAATATATAGAGTGGTTCCTTGTTTGAATCAATTACACCTAACACTTGTTAGCTTTCCTCTTGCACTATAGTAGCAGAAGCTTGGTTTATACTAGGTGTTTCTGTTTTCAAAAGAATATCACTATTTACATCAATTTCTATAAATTGGCTTCTAAATGTCCAAAATATGTGGGAAAAAATTGTGAGGTTTCATGTACTGCTCCTCCAACTCCCTAAGAAGGATTCCGTAAAGGTTTTGCAAAATAATCATCTGAAAGCCATATCACCAAAATATTCATGGGTTAACATACATGAAAAAAATCAGAAAATAGCTTAATTCTTTTAAAATGACTATGCCAGAATATGTGCAAAAATGGTGTGAGTTCATGTGTTGCTCCCTCAACTCCCTACGGAGGGTTCTGGAAATGTTTTGCAAGAAAATCATCCGGAAGTCCTATCATCAAATTATTCACGGGCTAACACACGAAAACTTAGAAAATCGCCTACTGACTAAAAAAATGACTCTCAAATGCCCAATATATGAGCAAAAAATGGTGAGGCTTCACATATTGTTCCCCCCAACTCCCTACAGAGGTTTTCGTAAAGGTTTTGCAAAAAATATCACCCGAAAGACATATCACCAGAATATTCATGGTCTAATACACACGTAAAACTGTGGAAATCACATAAATCCTATAAAATAGCTCCTAAATGCCCAAAATATATGCAAAAAATGGTGAGACACATATTGCTCCCCCAACTCCCTCCGGAGGGTTCTGAAAATGTTTTGCAAAGAAAAATCACCCAGTTCTTGTAAAATGGCTCCTAAAATGTCCAAAATATGTGCAAAAAATGGTGAGGTTTCACATGCTGCTCCCCTAACTCCCAACGGAGGGTTCCATAAAGATTTTGAAAAAAACTTATTTGAAATCAATATCACCAAAATATTCATGGGCTAACACACATGAAGAGTTGAGAAAATCACTTAATTCTTGTAAAATGCTCCTAAATGCCCAAAATATGTGCAAAAAATGGAGAGGCTTCACGTACTTCTCTCTAAACTTCCTTCGAAGGGTTTCATTAATGTTTTGTAAAAAAACATATGAAAGTCTTATCACCAAAATATTAATGGGCTAACGCACAAACAAAACTAAGAAAATCTCCAATTTCTTGTAAATGGCTCTTAAATGCCCAAACTATGTTAAAAAATGTAGAGGTTTTCGTACAACTCCCCCAAATCCATGTCATTTGAGTTATGTATGCTATCTTAGTGTCATGCTACACCATGTGGTTAACTTAGGGTCTCTCAAGACTCTAGGTACCATGTCACGTCTAGGGGATAGTCTTGAGTTGTGGCACTTTTTTTGGAACCCCAGGATAACCCGCAACCGCTACAACCTCTGCCACAACCTCTGCTCTTCGGGTGAGCACTCTGTGTGCACTGGGTAAACCCCCACTGTATAATAGCCTGCAAACCACACAGGGGATGTAAACCGCACTAGGCAAGCCCTATGCGACAGACTCGACTCAGAAGGCATTGAGGGGGGATCGATCCCGGCTCATCCGTGTGGATAACCACCCTCCAAACCAACTGAGCCATCCCGAAAGATAGTTGTGACATTTATTGAGGTCAAAAATGGTGTTTTAACGTGGTTAAGGTTGAAAAAAATGATTGAGGAAGAAAGAGAAAAATGTTTTTTTTTAAAAAAAAAAAAATTATTAACTAGTGAAACATACGTGTCAAGCGTGTATATATCACCGCAAGACACATGTGATTAATGATGACANGCCCAAACTATGTGCAAAAATGTAGAGGTTTTCGTACAACTCCCCCAAATCCATGTCATTTGAGTTATGTATGCTATCTTAGTGTCATGCTACACCATGTGGTTAACTTAGGGTCTCTCAAGACTCTAGGTACCATGTCACGTCTAGGGGATAGTCTTGAGTTGTGACACTTTTTTTGGAACCCCAGGATAACCCGCAACCGCTACAACCTCTGCCACAACCTCTGCTCTTCGGGTGAGCACTCTATGGTGAGAACTTTGTGCGCACTGGGTAAACCCCCACTGTGTAATAGCCTGCAAACCACACAGGGGATGTAAACCGCACTAGGCAAGCCCTATGCGACATGCTCGACTCAGAAGGCATTGAGGGGGGATCGATCTCGGGTCATCCGTGTGGATAACCACCCTCCAAACCAACTGAGCCATCCCGAAGGATAGTTGTGACATTTATTGAGGTCAAAAATGGTGTTTTAACGTGGTTAAGGTTGAAAAAAATGATTGAGGAAGAAAGGTGGAGAAAGAAAGAGAAAAATGTTTTTTTTAAAAAAAAATTATTAACTAGTGAAATATACGTGTCAAGCGTGTATATATCACCAAGCACATGTGATTAATGATGACATTTTACGGTTTTAGGGTGGAATTAATTTCACTTTTAAATAGTCTAAGGGGTTAATAGGATCCCCGTGAAGTATATGTATGTAGTTGAAAATCCTATAATAGGTTATGAGGGTCATTTGACTATTTCTCCCCCTTTATTTTGTATCATATTGGTGATCAAAAGGGTAATTTGACCAAATAATTTGTCCCATATAATTATTGTTTACTCGCTAAATTTGGTTTAGTCAAACTTTAAGTTTCTTTGATATGTTTAAAACCATTTGAAGCATTTTAACAATTTTGTATATTCTTTGGTGTAGAGGTTGTTCACTGAGATAACAAAAGGTGATGAAGAAAATTAGGGTTGTACCAATCAATGCGATTGTGAATAGGAAAAACGTATGCATCAGTTACTCTTCACGATTGAGAAGAATGAAAACAAGGGTTGAGTATAAAACCCTAGATTTGTCATTTGAACATAAAATGAAAGATGCAAATTGGAAATTTTCGGATATAGATCTATAATCAATTAACTTAAAAATAATGTTTTTTTATGTCTCCAGAATAGTGAAGCAGGACTAGATGGATTCAATGATAATTTTTATCAAACATGTTGGGGGATTATCAAGCATGACATCATTAATTTTGTGCAATACTTTCTTCAAAGGAGGTAATATGACTAAATTCTTTTCTCACACTTGTTTAATCCTTATTACTATATATTCCTATTTTTCCATACATAGTCCAAAGAATGATTGAAGTTAGTACTATAGATGTGCATGGACTGATTGTTTAAGGACGAGTAATTCATAGTGGTTCAAAGATGATGTATCTGTTCTTTAAAATCTTGCTTAGAAAAGGATATATCATAGTGATCCTACATGTGTTTTGCGTCCGGATATTCTACAAAATATGAATGGCACTTTCTTCATTCCATGCTAGGGCACGAGGGACAATTTCTTGAGTTATTGATTTTCCTAGTGTAAAGGACTGCGCAAGTTGGAAGTTTAATTAATTGTGATGATCATAAGCCACATAAAAAATCGATGCCTATTTGTAATGTTGACAAATCGTCCAAAAGGCACCATGCTAAATGCCTAAATTAATACATACATTCTATGATTCATAGATCCTAGAAAATATGTATACATGAATGTAAGTAATTTATATATTAAGTAAATGGATAATCCGAGTTTTTAGACATTGCCTTGGGCATATTCTCATTTGAATTTCTCAAGCTTTTTTTGGAAATATATATTAACCATGGGAGGTATTTATCGAACAAAGTTTATCAAATCTTCATCTAGTCATGCATATAAGATTTTGAAAATAAGGACATGAAAACCGTTGAAACTTGATTTTAACTTTTTATATTTGAAAAGAAAAAGAAGAATGTTGGCAAGATGAAGATATGATATAATCAGTGACTCAGCCAAGATCTAAAAAACTATTTGCTTATCTAAAATTTGAACACCCTTTAGAATATTCTGAATTACGTTGTTGATTACGTCACCAATTATGTCATTGATTAAGTTATTAATTACATCATGTCAATGCAAAATTATAATATTTCAATAGATAATTTAGATGCGAGAAACACTACAAAAGGAATCCCAATTACCAACAAAAAAATTCGTTGGTAAATTGATCAAATTGGTTGGCAAATTGAGTTATCAACCAAATCCCAACTTATATTAATCCATTGCTAAATGGCTCGTCGGTAAATATTACCAACCGATTTTAATTTGTTGGTAAACTTGCCAACCAAAAATCAGTTGGTAAACACCCAAAGATGTTGTTACAAAATTTTGAAACATGGCCCTGAAATTTCCGTTGGTAAATTCACCAACTAATTTTTGGTTAGTATATCGTTAGTACCTTTACTAACGAATTGAAAAGGAGTTAGTAAATTTTTTTCTTTATTATTCGATTCCGTTGGTAATACAATTTTTTTCTTTATTATTCGATTCCGTTTTATAGTAACAAATGTTGATAGTAAACTTTTCAAGATACATTGGTAATTGGTTTTCAATTTTAGTAAGAGAAAATTTATGTTGGTAATTTACCAATAAATTTTAAATACTTTTTTTCTTTTTTTTGTTTCCCATCCGGTGTCCGGTACCCACATTGGCGGCTCTGTACCCAAGGGGAATCGAACCCGAGACCTCTTGGTTAAGGATGCATGGGTACTTACCACTCCACCACAACCCTTGTTGGTAATAAATTTTAAATACGTTAGTATGATTATTTGTTTTTCTAATAAATTTACTAATTGATTGTTAGTTTGTTGGTAATATATCATTCAAGTTCAATGTTACGTTACTAATTGATTGACAATATGTTCAAAATATTATTTACTGAATGATTATTTAATAGTAAAATATTTATTAATTTATTGCATTTAAAAATCTAAGAGCACGAATATAAATCCAAAAATATTAATATCAATTTTATAAATCATATTTGAATGAAACAATGCAAAATCTATGATAACAAGTTAAATTAATCTCAATATGACACATATCATTATATCATGATGTGTTTCTAAATGTATGTAGTGTACAAGTTGACAGTGTTAAGCAAAGTCAAATTTTAAGCAAAATCAAATTTTGGCCAAAAGTTAAAAGTTAAAACGCTTAACGGTACAAACTGAATATGAAAACCTCAAAATCCAAACCAACCATCCTATTAGACGAAAAATGACCTTCCAAAGCTAACCACGCTGACGAAATTCAAATTTGAGGATGTTTCCCCAAAAAATTGACCTAATTCAAATTTTAGCCAAAAGTTAAAAGTTAAAACGCTTAACAACACAAATTGAAAATAAAAGTCTCAAAACCCAAACCAACCATCCTATGAAACCAAAACTGAACTTATATGGCTAATCGCAGTGACAAAATTTCAATTCGAGCACGATTACCAAAAATATTGACTAAAGTGAAATTTTGGCCAAAACTTAAAAGTTAAAATGCCTAACGGCACAAACTAAAAACGGAAGCCTCAAAACCCGAACCCTCTATCTTATTACATAAAAAATGACCTTCCGCATCTAACTGCACCGACGAAATTCTTATCTGAGCATGTTTATCAAATATATTGACCGAAGTTAAATTTTGGCCAAAATTTATAAGTTAAAACACCTAACGGCACACACTAAAAATGAATGCCTCAAAACCCGAACCAACCATCCTAATAGATAAGAAATGACCTTTGGAGTTAATTACGCTGATGGAATTCTCATCTGAGCATGTTCACAAAAATATTGACCAAAGTCAAATTTTGGCCAAAACATAAGATTTAAAACACCTAACGGCACAAACAAAAAATGGAAGCCTCAAAACTTGAACCAACCTTCATGTTAGATCAAAAATGACCTTTCGAAGCTAATGACACTGACAGAGTTCTAATCTGAGCACGTTTACATAAAATATTGACCAAAGTCAAGTTTTGGCTAAAATTTAAAAGTTAAAACGCCTAACAACACAAACTGAATATGAAAGCCTCAACACTAGACGTTGATTTACCAAAAAATTTCACTTCAGTTGGTAAATTTACCAACTATTCAAATATAAGTTAGTAATTAATAATTTACCAATAAATTTTATCATAATTGGTAATAGTTACTATTCAACTAAACATTCATATGTAATATTACCAACTAATAATTAATATGTTGGTAAATTTTACCAATGGATTAATGATCGGTTGGTATATTACCAACTATTATAATGATGTTAGTAATTTACTAACTACAATCTTTATTCGTCTGTAAAATTTCCAACTAATTGGATAATGGTTGGCAAGTTTACCAACAAATTACATTTCGTTACTAATTTACCAATACATTTATATTTGGTTGGTAAATTTAGCAACACAATCTTGCCGTTGGTAAATGTTTGGTTAGTAATTCATTGGTAATATGTTAATAAATTATATAAACAATTTTTTTGTCATATTTACCTACCGATATAAACTTCGTTGGTAATATTACAAACAAAAGGTGTGCGTTAGTAATATTTCAGTTGGTAATCCATTGATAGAATGTTGCTAAATTTGGCGCCATTTTTTCCCGCCGTATTTACCAACTAAAATACTTAGTAAGATTTTGGTTGGTAATCTGTTAGAATTTCGTTGTTAAGTTTTAAAATATAATTCGGTTAGAAATATGTTGGTAATTTATTAGTAGAATACTAACCAACTTAAGTTGTTAGTAAAATTTGTTGGCAATTTGAGGTTTTTTTGTAGTGAAAAGTAATCTCAAACAATCAGATTTACTTCTTTAGATCATTCTTTTTCTATTCATTGACTTGCTGTAATAGTTTTTTTTCCCTATGACTCTTGTCATGTATCCTCTATATAAATCAACAAGTCAATACATGTTTTCATAATTTTGATTCTAAGTATTTTGCAGAGGGGTTCTCTCTTTTATGATATATCATGGTAAATTATTTGATTACTTCTCTTCTTACTCGTTGTGTTCCTTTTTATGTGAGGATATTACTGTTTAGAGTGTCAAATAATTTACTAATCATAATTTCTCAAACTTTTATATGTTGAACCATTAATTATTTTATCGACGTAATATAATATTTTTTGTGTAGTTTTTAAATATATACATTTTATTTTAATTTGGTTGAAGAATATATATTGTATTAAAAATCACAACTAAGTGTTCTGACCCTCATACTCTGATCCTTTCACACAAATTAGGACATAAAGAGTGTTTAGTTTTCCAAAGATAGAACACCATTCACAAAATTATGGCTGTCACTGATTACTTCATATCAATGCAAAAGTATAAATATTCTATAGATAATCTAAATGTGGAGAAAGTAATTTATGACTAGTCTTTTTTTTTTCTTCTTATTTTATATAATGTTCGATTGTGGTTAAATGTAATATTTTGTTTCTTTAAATCTCAAACAACCAAATTTCCTTCTTCGGATTATTCTCATTTTGTTCATTCACTTATAACAACTATTTTTACTTGATTTTTTCCATTTAAGTCATGTGTTGTATCTTCTATATATATAATCCACAATCCAAGACCTTTTTTTAAAGAAAAAAAAATTGATTTTAAGATTTTGTGGAGCAATTTTGTCTTTTTCGATATATCATGATAATTTATTCGCTCGAATGTTTTCCTCAATCCTATCACGTAGGAGACATTTTTGATAAATCATGGGAAAATTTTTAATCTTTTAAATATTTTGTATAGGATACATGATAAATGTCATATTTTTTTTTGTGAATGACATACACTTCTTAATAAATGTGTATCATGAAAAAGTTTTATTTGTATGATTTTAATCTAACTTTAGTCCTGGTATATTTTTCAATTGTAATTCTCTATTATCTTGTAAGGCTCCCTACTCTATTCATTTAATTCCCTGTATCTTTGTGAAATAAAAATAATGTAAAAATGTTTGATCTATAATTTGGGGATATTTTTATTTTTTTCTTTTAATTTTTATATAAATGATTTTTGGTTTTTCTTATACTTATCTTCATTTGTTGATACACTCTTCCAAAGGTTCACGGGAAAAGTCAAGTGGTTTGAAGGCAATGGTGCTAACACAGATTGTTGCTTTAAGTAAAGCACTACGGGATGTTGCTAACACGATTGTAAGATTTTTGTGTTGGGATATATACTATTAACCATATGTTAAGAAATAATATTTATTATAGAATAGATATTTGCTCAATTTTAATAGATNCTATTTTAGTTTTGTATTCTTTTTATTTTCATTTTTGAAGAGGTTGTCCAAGCCATTTAACTATGTTTTTAAAGTTTTGGCTTGAATATTTACGTTTTTAATTAGTATGTGAGCAAAACAAATAGTCTCTATACTTCTCTTAATTAGTGTCTATGTCTAACGAGTTCCTAATTCCAATACTTATCCTATACTTTACCCTTTTTTATGATAAAAGAGAATTACAGCTGAAAAATATCACATGACTATAAAGATAGATTAAAATCATACAAATAAGATTTTATTTTCATGATGTACGTTTATTTAGAAGTGTATGTCATTAACAAAAAAAATGAAATTGATCATGTATCCTATACAAAATATTTAAAAGATCAATTTTTTTGTCATGGTTTCTCAAAATGTCTCTTAAGTGATGGAATTGGGGAAGACAATCGAGTAAAAAAATTACCATGATATATCCCAAAAGATAAAATTGCTCCACAAAACTTAAAATTGATAAAAAAAAAATAATTAAAAAAAGGTCCTGGATTGTGGATTGTATATAGAAGATACAATACATGACATATATGAAAAAAAAAATCAAGTAAAAAATAGTTGTTATTAGTGAATGAACAAATGAGAATAATCCAAAGAAGCAATGTTGGTTGTTTGAGATTTTAAGAAAAAAATATTGCATTTAACCAAAGTTTTTTTTTTTTTAAACTAAGCAATTTTCATTAATAAATAAAAGAACCTTCGAAGAGAAGAGTACAAGCAAGGGGGACTAGACCTTACCTTACCGATCCTATTGCAATAATAAAACTCTACTACTTAACAAGCATGAAGAAAAAAAGAGCTAGAGAAAACTAGGTATTCTATGATCATCGTAGAGTTTATAGTATTCTCTATAATGATATTACAAATGAAGATACTTAAGTAATGCAAGAATATAAAAGTCAAGAATAGGATTGAGTTACTAGCCTCAAACTTCAATTTATATATGTATGAACTAAAAAGATAGTTTGCCTGTCAAAAGTAACTTGAGGTATTTTCTTCTCATCTTCTTCTTCAACTCTGTCCAAAAACACTTGATAGTTCATCAATTCTTATTGGATTTATTGGATCTTGTTAAAGTTGTTGACACTGTCATATGATTTTGCTTTGCTAGTCGCATTGGTAGGTTCCTTGGAACAAATTCCTCAATCACCTTACTATCCCAACTGTGTTGCCTTCCATGTGCCTTCTTTTTTATTTTGTTGCTTCCAGTTCTTTGTTGCCTTGGTGAGAGATCCCCTTCCTTGGCCACCTTATCAAAGCATATGTCCAACATCTCTTCCTCATCATCCCCATCAAACAAGTATGTTCCCAAGTCAATATCATAAGCTGCAGTTGGACTAATTGCTAAAACTATAACTTCTAGATCATGACTCTTAGCCAATACTCCAATATCTTTGGTGTTCATGGCCAAACTCTTTTTAAAGCTATCAACTGTCATTGCCATAGATGGTTTTGCCTTACTTGTAGGCACAAATTCGGGTGCTTGAGGGCTTAACTTACTCATAGGAGGTGAAGTAATGTTTTCCTCTTCCTCAACTAAATCTGCCCATTTAGGAGCACTCGTTTCCTCTTGTTTTTCTTTAGAAACATTCAAACTGTTGTTAGCTTCCTCTGGATGCGAAACAACCATGATAGGTGTATTTGGACCGATTTCTATACCAGTTATCCCCTCTGTAACAATGAATTCATTTTCATGTGTCAGAATAACTTGTTGATCAACATGCTCCCTATTTTTGTTCAAATCTCGAGGAACAAGATCCGAATTGTTTACGTCTTTGTCAAACTGGGCATAATTTTGTGTGTGCTGAAGTACACCAGTAACAGGTTGGGATTTGCCTAAAGTACTACCAAATTCAGTAGATAATTCATCTGTACCGTGTATCCTTTCTTGCTGTCCAACATTCTCATCTTGCAACATGTCGAATTGAGTACATTCAATTATGATGTTGCTTATATTAAGCTCAACATCTGTACAATTGTTTTGGTGCAAAATCTGATTGTTTGAGGACTTAGAAACACCATATTTTTTATGTGAGACCAAAGTCCATTCATTATGAGAGTTTCCTGCAATGGAGTTGTCTTGTTTAGACGCAACTACATTAGGTGAACCCAACACTCCATCTTTCCCAACACCCCATCTAGCTGCCTCAATGGATTCGTCTTTGTTCTCTAGATTCTCTTCATTATTAGAGTTAAAAGTTGTAGCTTCTTTAGAACTATTTGCAACAACTCGATCAACAGTAGCATCCCTAACAACCCCCAAATTATTTCGAGAATGTCTTCCTTCACTAGAATTATCATCAGGGACCAACTGCCGTTGTTCTTCTTTGTTACTTTTGCTCTAAAATTTAGCATTTATAAGCTCCCTTGCATCACCTTGATATTGCTCCACATCTGTACCTTTATCCGTTGCATCATTCTAATTTTTAGCACCGACCTTGCCGAGAAACACACAACAACTATTTTCATCATGCCCTTGTCGCTTACAGTGTATACAATACCTTGGGAGATTATCATAAACAAACTCTTAATAATACTTAATAAATTTACCCAAATCTTTGTCCACGAAGAATAACTTTATTTTTTTTTGGATGCTTATCTAGTAGATCTAGAATGACCCTAACTCTAGCAGTACTTAGCCTGGTACGTTCCTGAGTGGCTTTATCTACAACAACTGGTTTCCCAATGGCTGAAGCAATTGATAAAAGTGATTTTTTGGCAAAAAGATTTGGTGGCAGATCTGGAAAAGATATCCATGTCAATGTTTTCGATGTTTCTTCCTTAGGATTGAACCATATAGTCCAAAGAAACGTTCTAAATAGAAACTCTTCACCCTTGAATATGATATAACCAGAATTTCTCGACAAAACTTGAATGAAGTCTTCATATAAATCAAACCTGATCAAGAGATGACGAAACTCAAGTTGTCCAATGTTACAATGACCTTTAATATCAAGTTGCTTTGGAAGAACCTTGTGCAATTCATGTAAATCTTGTTTTCCGTAAGAAAATTTGAGAATAACGACTTGATGTAGTCCTTCCTCTATGCTAAATTCATTAACTTCATCCATGGTGAATTTGATTGTTGGCTCTCCATGAATGAACTAAATTGGTTTCAACTCAGTTTTGGATATAGGCCTGGTAGAAGAATTGGCTTGAAGTTGTGCAACGTATGTTGGTTTATGTGTTGAATCAATAGTATTTTGGATATGTTGTGGTGGTGTTTTGTCCCCAGCAGGAGGCTGGGACCCAACTAGAACAACCGTAAGATTGCCGCCCTCAAATTTCCATGAGAGATGAGAAGAGCGTGGGTTTAGGGTTTACTAGTTCAAGGCCTTGTAGATGCATTTAACCAAAGTTGAACATTATATAAAATAAGAAAAAATGTCCGGTCTTAAATTACTTTCTCTACATCTAGATTATCTATAGAATAATTATACTTTTGCATTGATATGATGCAATCAGTGACGTAGCAATTTTTTTGTAAAGGGGGGGGGGGGGTTCAACTTTGGATAAATAAACACTCCTTATGTCCCAATTTCTGTTAAAGGAAGGAGTATGAGGGTCTTTACACTTAGTTTTGATTTTTAATACGGTATATATTCTTCAAAAAAATTAAAATAAAATGTATATATTTAAAGACTACATAGAAAATACTATAAGTCGATAAAATAACTAATGGTTCAAAATATAAAATTTTGAGAATATTATGATTAGTAAATTATTTGACACTCCAAATAGTAACATCTTCACATAAAAAGGAACACAAAGAGTAAGAAAAGAATGAATCAAATAAATTCCCATGATATATTGTGAAAGAGAAGACACACTCTACAAAGACTTAAAATCAAAATTATGAAAACAGGTCTTGGCTTATCGATTTATATAGAGGATACCTGACAAGAGTTATAGGTAAAACAACAATTATTGCAAGGCAATGAATAAATAAGAATGATCTAAAGAAGTAAATCTGGTTTTTGAGATTTTTTAAGAAAGAAAATTATCACATATTACAAAAATTGCATATTTTATAAATAAATATTGACTAGTCTTAAATTAGTTTATCTGTGTCTAGATTATCCATTGAAATATTATAATTTTACATTGACATGGCGTAATTAGTGATGTAGTTAGTGACAAAATAAATGACATAATTAGTCCATGTTATCATAATAAGGGGTAAGCCTGCTAATGTTGTTATCAAACTAGACATGGCAAAAGCTTATGACAGTATCTTGGATATTTTTTACTAGAGTGCTTAGAAAAATAAGTTTGGGGAGATCCTAAAAGATATGATTTATAGAATAGTATCCAATAACTGGTACTCAAAACTAGTTATGGACAACCTCATGGTTTGTTTAACTCCACAAGGGGAGTGAAACAGGGTGATCCCTTATCACCAACTTTATTTATACTGGCGGCAGATTGTTTATCTAGAACTTTTAATGCACTTCATTGTAAGGAGGGGTACAAGGAATATGGAATGCCAAAGTGGAGTCCATATGTGAACCATTTAGCTTATGCAGATGATATTATCATATTTGCATCAGCTGACAAATATTCTTTAGAGTTGATAATGAAAACCTTGTTAGAGTATGAAAAGGTAAGTGGACAACTGATTAACAAAGCAAAAAGTGCAGTCTTCATGCATCCTCCCCCCCCCCCCCCCCCCAAGCTCTAGTGGATCAAGTATATGCTATGACAAAAATCCCAAATAAAGATTTTCCTTTCACCTATTTGGGTGTGCCAATGTATTATAGTAGGAGACAAAATATTTTCCACAAAGAACTTCTGGATAAAGTCCAAAACAGATTGAGTTCCTCGACAGGAAAACTCTTATCTATAGGAGGAAGGACAACTTTGATAAAATGTGTCATGCAGAGTATGTCTATTTATTTTTTATAGCATGTGACGCTCCAGCTGGAGTCATAGCCCAACTACACCGAATGTTTGCTAAATTCTTCTGGAGAAACTCAGTTGGAAACTCTAGTAAACACTGGGCAACTTGGACAACATTATGTCATCCATATGAAGAAGGTGGAGTGGGTTTCAGAAGTTTTCAAGATATATCTAACGCACTATTTGCAAAGCTATGGTGGAACATGAGAACTAAAGAATCATTGTGGAGTAGTTATATGAGCAATAAATATTTGAAGAAACATCATACAGTGGTGGTACAACCTAAGACAAACATATATATCTGGAAGAAAATGATTAAATGCAGAGAAGAAGTAGAACCTGAAATTAGGTGATCAATTAAGCAAGGTAATTCAAATTTTTGGCTAGATAACTGGATAGGTTTGGGTGCTCTATATAAAATTATTCCCCCAGAATTTGAGTACGACCAAACAGTTATTCTAGTCAAAGAAGTGGCAGAAACATGACATTGGAATGAACAAACTTTAAAAGAATTACTTCCTCAAGATTTGGCAGATCACATTGTACAAAGAATCAGTCCACCCAAGGACACTGAAGAGTTTGATAGACCTTACTGGAAATTGGAATTTAGGGGAAAGTTTACCGTAAGTACTGCATTCCAGAAAGTAAGACAAAAAAAAAGAAGTTAACAAGGTGTACAACCTCATGTGGATCAAAGGCATGCCTATTAAAATTTGTTTTTCAATGTGGAAATCCAAACTACCCGTAGATGATACATTGAAGAAGTGGGGAATTCAATTCCCTTCAAGATGCTTGTGAAAATCCTAAAGTAGAAGACACTTCTCATGTATTCCTACACTCCCCCGTAGCTCAAATGGTATGGAAGCACTTCTGTGGGCCAATAGGAATCAACGTGGAGAACATGCAACTATCCCAAGTTATTAATTTATGGTGGGAAATCGATGCACATCACCAGATTAAGTATATATTTCAGGTTGTCCCTTCTATCATAGTATGGGAGTTGTGGAAAAGGAGAAACACAATAAGACATGGGAATAAAATCTCCAGTAACAAGGTGATCTATCAAATTATGCATACATTGATTCAATTCATGAAAACTAGGAGAAATTGGACGTACATCCCATACAAATGGGCAATGGTGGTAGAGGCTATTCACAACTATAATCCAATAGTAAAGGTAACTAGAGTTATTTGGAGACCACCAGATACTGATTGGGTTAAAGTTAATACTAATGGAACATCTTAAAGAAACTCAGGAAGAAGCTCCTAGGTTTCTGTGTGAGAAATAATAAAGTGGATATCATACAAGCTCAAGCTAAGGAGATTAATGATCCTTTAAGTACTAATACACAAGCAGAAACAACGCACTCTTACATGCTTTAAAAGTACATAAAGGCAGCACAACTAGACAGGGTGATTATAAAAATTGATTCTCTAGTACTTAAAAACATTATGGAAAGAGTGTGGAAAGTACCATGGAAAGTAGTGAATATTCTGGAGGAAATATGAAAGCTCATGCAAGGGAAAACATTGATGATATCACACATTTTTAGAGAAAGGAATAAAAACTAGCCGATTACCTAGCTAACCTAGTCCTAGAGAAAGGGACAATTCAGGTGAACTGTTTTCAAGAATTAGAATCTCAAGGCAAGAGAATAGTGAATAGTGATAAATTAGTGGTACCCTATCTAAGAATCAGACAATGCAAAAAATAAACATATACTAGAAGCAGAGGAGGTCCATCAATGGAAATTTGTTCCTCAATTTCAAATCCTCAGGGAGGCGAATTATGAGGATCTGATTTTTACTAATAATTTTCTTAATTTTGCAGGTACAAAGCTAAACAAAACATATCAAAATGGACAAAAGTACAACAATAAGACATGGACATACATCAAGTACAAATGGTGAGCTATTGTGGTAAACACAAAACGCAAACAACTCAAATAGAAGGGGCAACACTGACCAAATTGAGGATTGATCAGTGGTGGTATCAACATCGTATGATGTTCATTCTACTTCTCGGAAATCAATGGAAATCAGTAAAATCCCAACAGAGAGAGCTCACCCAACAGTCACAAGGATGCGATATATAAACCAAACAAACAGAGTTCAAAACAACAAACAGTAACACATAATCAAGAAGATCAAAAAGAGAGGATGAAGGACATACCTTGGTGGCAGGATCTTGACATCAAGTTAGAAATGGTCCTTACTAGGACAAAATCGGTGAGGAGATGGCTGACCATTAAGTGTTTGGATAGTTCCAATTTCAAATTTCATTTTAGTGCTTTTAGAAATAGAATTTATTTGGTTTGTTTTTTTTATTTTTTATTTTTTATTTATTTTTGTAGGGTCAATTTTGATCCATTTTTTAAACATTAGCCCAATGGGCATGTAATTAATAAATGGCTTGATGGCCAAAATGTGTTTTAAAAAAAAGTAATCAATATGTAATGTAACTCACAATATTCTCCAGGGTGTTCAAACTTTAGATAAGCAAATACTTTTGTTTGAATTTTTGTGAAAGGTTTTAAGTATTGTAATGATCCTCATATTCATTTTATGTTTTTTGCTTATTTTCCTTGTTTTGTCCCTCCTCATAATTTTATTATTTCTTTTATGACTTGTAAAGATGGTTGACACAATTTTCGATGAGTAGTTTCTGGAATGATTTCTATTTTAGAGTTTTGAATTCTAAAAATTTGATCAAAGTTGATGTTTTAGCTTAACAAAGTCGGATTCGAGTTTTGACGATTTCACTAGGTTTGGATTATGATTTATGACATAGTTTGATCTTTTACACGAATATCATGTTAACTAGAGTGTATAGTTAAACAAGCTGTCATGGTTAGCCTTGTCATCAGTGTTAGTTACAGTTAGCTAAAGTTAGTTAGAGGTAGTTAGTTCTAGAATCTTCCTAATAGCAGCTACACACACATGTTAAGTGTATGCTATATATACTCCTCAGATTGTAACTAACTTCTTATTCAATAGAAGATATTTTTTTGTTCAATTACTTCTTCTTCTACATAACTCAAAGCTTCATTAATGGATTTTATCATGGTATCAGAGCCTTGGCAATTCTGAACAACTGAAGATGGATCAAGGTCCTTAGAAGGTGGTAATCTCAATTCGAATTCAACTCATATAGCTCCTGCAATCAGCTACGTAGCTCTAACTATTAACCATAATCATCATCTATATCTTCAACCTAGTGATACTCCAGGTAGCTCATTAATATCCTTACAACTTATTGGCTCTGAGAATTATGCAATCTGGAGTAGATCCATGAGAATTGGACTCCTAGGTAAAATTAAGCTAGGTTTTGTTGATGGTAGATTTCCTAAATCTCAGCTTGCACCTGAACTGTTTGATATTTGGGAAAAATGTAATGTTGTTCGTAGTTTTATCTTGGATTATGAATGTTGTTAGACCTGGTCTGCTGAGTAGTGTAGTATACGGCTCACAAAGTATGGTGTGATTTGAAGGAAAGGTTTGATAAGATCAATGGTGCACGTGTTTTTCAATTACACAGAGAGATTGATAGTCTTACTCAGGGTACAATGTCTGTGACAAACTACTATACTACTCTGAGAAGATTGTGGAATGAGTTTGACTCTATTATGCCATGCCCAGGGTGTTCGTGTGTTGAGTCTATCAAGTTTAAGGAGCACTTTGAATATCAAAGGCTACTAGAGTTTCTTATGGTCGTTAATGAGTCCTATTCTGCAGCTAGAAGTCAAATTCTAATGCAGATTCCCACTCCTACCTTGAACAAAGCCTTCTCCATCATTGTTGATCATGAGAGTCAGATGTTATTGCCTCATGATAGTGCTAATTCTAGAGTGATTGAAAGGACAACTATGTTCAGTCAGAAAGGTAGTAGTCCTACTCCTGCTATCAATTATGGTGGAGGTCACTTTGGTATGGCTCCAGGGGGAGATGATCAGTCAGGAAGAGGTCACTAAAACAATTAACATAAGCCACAGAAACCTCAAAAGCCTCTCCTTATATGTGTAGTGTGGATATAGAAGTCACACTAAGGATCAATGCTTTAAGGTTAAATGATATCCGGTTGGTTGCAGGTCTAAGAGGAAGGGTGTTAACAGTGGTTCCTATGCTAACAATGTTGATGTTTCTCAGTCTGCAGATGTGAATACAAGCACATCTCACAATAACACTGAAGCCAACAACATGATTTCCTCATCTCCTACTACTTTCTTCACATAAGATCAATACACCCAGATCTTGCAGATGTTGTCCAAAGACAGTGATAATTGAGGAGAACATGCCACTAAAGCTGCAGCTGCAAGTAGTTCCCTTTTTGCTTTAGTGTCATAATATGTCCATACGGAGTGGATAATTGATACTGGAGCATCTAACCACATGACCTCTCTGCTTGGACTCTTAGATAGAGTCAAAGTAGTACCAAAATCTGAAATGAGACAAGTTAATGTATCCACTGGAGATGTAGTTTCAATGTCTCATGTTGGTACCACTAAATTTAATAGTCATTATACTATTGAGAATGTCCTGTTTATACCTGATTTTAAATGCAACTTCTTTCTGTCTCACAAGTTACCAAAAACCTTAATTGTATGGTTGTATTTTTTCCTAAATTCTGTATATTTCAGGATCTCTCCAATGGATAGGTCAAGGGGATTAGTAGAGTAGATCAAGGTCTCTATGTTCTTAAAGAAGATCTAAGTAGTCTATATCCTGTTCAATCACCAACAAGTAGTGCTAATTCAGTTGGTTCTTCTGAGTCTATTTCCTTGTGTCATATGAGATTAGGTCATGCTCCTCTAGATGTAATAAAGAGGTCTTCTAGTATTAGTCTTACAGATGTTGCAACTTCTAATCCTTGTACTGTCTGTCCATTAGTTAAACAATCTAAACTTTCCTTTCCTGTAAGAACTCATTTGTCTAAGTCTGTATTTGAATTAGTTCATTGTGATATCTGGAGTCCTTACAGGATACCTACTCACAATGGAATGAGGTACTTTGTAACCATTGTTGATGATTTTTCAAGATATACATGGGTGTTTCTTATGAGTTATAAGTCTGATACAATAGTGGTGCTGACGAATTTTTTTACTCAAGTTAAAAAATCTGTTTTCTACCAGCATTAAAACTCTAAGAACTGATAATGTGAGTAATTTTTTTTGTCACTCCTGTCTACTCTTGGTATTTTTCATCAGAGTACATGTGTCTACACTTCACAACAGAATGGAGTTGCTGAAAGGATGTATAGAACAATCCTTGATATGTTAAGAGCCCTTAGGTTCCAAGCTTCTATTCCTTTAAAATTCTGGGGGGAATGTGTTAACACAACTGTATATCTCCTCAATAGACTTCCCTCTAAGTTGTTGAAGTTCAAAACTCCCTTTGAAATGCTCTATTCATAACCCTTTTCCCTCTCTCATGTCAAGACCTTTGGATGTTTATGCTTTGCTACTTGTCCCAAGGTTCTTGACAAATTCTTTTCTAGAGTTATACCTGCTGTCATGATGGGGTATTCTTTAACTCAAAAGGGTTATGTTTTGTATGATTTTCACTCCAAATCTCTATTTGTCAATAGACATATTGTCTTCAAAGAGGAAGTGTTTCCTTTCAAAGATCTTCAAGCCTCATCGATCTAATCCTATTTTTCCAGTCTTGAGTATATTTCCTCCTGATAATCCACCACTACCTGTTCTTATACCTGCAAGTCCACTTCTTGCCTCTTCTAGTCCTTCACCATCTATTTGACTACCTAGTTCTCCTTGTTCTCCTGCTAGCTCGATTGAGTCTCCCCTATGGCTTCATGACTTTGTCACTACCAAAAAGAGCAACTTTTGTTCCTTCCCTTTGTCTGATCACCTGACCTATGATCATGTAAAACTCTAGAAATTTTTTTGAACTAAGACTCGAACCGTTCATCGTAGTGAGTGAGATTTTACTAAGGGATTAAAATTTCTTGAGTGTTAAGGTCACTAGATGTAGAACCTTGAGTTCCAAAAAGAATTAAATTAGAAATACGAAAATCTAAAATTTTGCAAGTTATGCATAAGTATGAGTTTTGGGTCGACTTTAAACGACCATAACTTCCAGCTCGGGATGATTTAGGTGAGATACCAGATATCGTAGGAAATAGCTTTGAATTATCTTTCCAACACCACCGAGTTTTCTAAGTTTTGAGGTCGGATGAGTGAGATATAGACTTTTGAATTTAGGCTAACCAGTTAAGAAAAGTCAAAACCAGATTTTAGAGTGGTATTTTGGTCTTTTCCTTACCCATTCAGAGTCAATTCGTTTTTAGTAATATTTTAAGGGTTTAATCTTATAACTTTCAGTTTTATAATCCAAGTTTACGCCTAGGGTTTTAGTTGAGAGAAAAGAAGAGAAAAAAGGAGAAAAGAGGAGAGGATCAAGCGTTTGTCGAGATTTTTGTGTCTTGTAGCAGATATTTGCCATGGGTTTGATCCCTAAAAGGTATGTAATCTTCCATAGTGTTGGATTTGTTCACCCACACGCCAAACATGTTATTTTCAGCGCAAATATCATTTTTGAAGTTGAAAGATTTGAATTCTTGATGAGTTCTTGATAGGTGTTCTTGAAGTTCATTCTAAATCTTGTTGTGTTGGGCTTTGGATGATTTCTTGAGATCAAAGTGAGTGTTTTAAGGGATGTAATGAGTATATTAGAGTCTACTTATGTTAAGAAATCAATTCTAAGTGATTGAGGAAGAAACCATTTGATTCTAGGTGTAATAGGGTGAGCAAACGAGAAAATAAACTTGTTGAATTTTTTGGGTTGGTGCCTGGTGATGTACCTGCAAGAGCGCCCAAAACCCACATCTGAAGTTTAGGGGCTGGCGCCCCACGCCACCCATAGCACCAGGGTCGCCTGCCCCATCCAGTTTGTCGTCGGTTGCCCCGTTTGAGTTCGTTTAAAATGCACCTTCACTCCTTTTCAATTCTAACTACTCTAAGCTACTTCTAATCACCTATAATCATTCCTAACATGATCATAACCTTTAATTCTTAAATCAAATTCAAGGTAGAGTTGAGAGTCAAGTTTGAGAGTTGTTTCAAACTTTTTTGATAAGGTCCATTCGAGTCTTTTTTAGGAGTCTTCTACAATTACTAGTAACTTGTTTCAAGACTTGAGCAAGTGAGTATGAGGATGAGGAGAATGTATTCATGAATCTACTTTGTCTTGATGAGATCCTTCATATCATGAACCAAAACTCTTGAATTCATAATTCATATTCAAGAGAGAGTTAAGAGTAAAGTTCAAGTAAGCCTTTGAGTTCAATTGTAAATCCTTTGAGATCAACTATCGATTTGAATTAAGTTCTGAGAAAGTAAGTAAGAGAATGAGAAGAGTCATATACATGAGTCCATGTTGTTATGTAGATCATTGAGTCGAGTTTTTTCATGCCCATAATTCCGCATGAACTTCGTAAGTTGAGCATCTTTCAGAGAAGTGGTATCTTCAAGTTTTAAGCCTTTAAGTGTTGAGTTCCTAAGCCCTTTTGAGAAGTATCTTTGAGTTATTGAGTTAAGAAGTTCATGCTTATAATTTCGCATGAACCTTTTGAGTTGAACATTCTTTAAATGAGTAGTACGACTAGCATCATTAAAGCTCTTAAATTCCAAGTATTAGGTTCTATCTATGGTTATTGAAAACCCTACATTGAGCCATTCATGTCCCTAATTCGGCATGAACCATATTTTAAGGAGTCTTTTACAAATGTTTTAACTTTGTTTTAAGACTTAAGCTTTGAAGTTAAGTAAAGAGTAAGGGTAAAGTCTTTTATAAATGTTTTAACTTGGTTAGACGATTGAAAGTTTCAAGTTAAGCAAAGAGTAAAGAGTTGAGTTCATTTCTCAAAAATTTTAAGGGAACTAAGTATTCCCTAAGAGTATATAAATGTGTTTACACATTTGAGAAAGAAAAGGGAACATGTTTCCAAAAGAGCCTTTGGGCTAAGCTTTGAGTAATTATCTCAAACTAAAGAAAAAAGTTGCTTTAACATCATGAGCTAAAGTATATTTTGGGAGTAGTATTGAGCATCGATGTGGGGATGCGAGTTCATAGTAACTCAAGTCTTCATGAACACCATGTAGCCATCATGGGTATTAACGGGTCATACTTTTTAAATGATCACGTAAGTTAATCTAGTGGATCCACTAAGTTAAGTAAGGTCCTATACCGATGGCAAGGTATAGGATGGTCCTTGGCAGCGCGAGGTAAAGTGTTGTATCATCACTATAGCTCTTAAGTAATGGTTGTCAATTAGAGAAACTCCCACCAAAGTTATTGTATTTTTATATACATAGTTATTTGTATTTATACATACATTTCAGAGTTATGTTGTATCTTTGCATACACATAGAGTTGACATCATGTTTTTAAACAACTTTTCTTTATATTGCATTTCCTTTAAAAATTGCTTTATATTGAAATGAGGCCAGTTATGTTGCAAGTTGAGTACCTTAAGTTGAGTATCTTGAGTTGATTTGTGCTTCATTGAGTCGAGTATCATATCTTTGAAGTTGAGTATCTAATCCTTGAGTTGAGTATCTTATTCTTAAGTTTAGTTGAGTTTAGTGATTTTGAAAAGAGGTAAGTATGTTTCCTTTTTATCAAAGTTCAAGCTTATGTTGTTGCTTTAGAATTCCTCTTACATGCTCGTACATTCCACGTACTGAGCAATTTGGCCTGCATCTTCTCATGATGTAGACACAGGTATACATGATCAACAATAAGAGATTCGTTGATACATCTGGGAGTTCGAGTTAGCTATGGTGAGCCTCATTGTTTTCGGAGGATTTTATTTACTTTTCAGTTTAGTTAGGATGTCGTGGGTCTTGTCCCGACTTCCATCTTTATCAGTTAGAGGCTTCATAGATAGTCAGTATAGTTGAGAAGTCTGTATTATTCATTTATTTTATTAAATGTTTTAAAGACTTAAGTTGCCTATTTTATGGCGAGTTGAATATTATTTTTATATTTAAAGCATTTCATTTGAGTTGAAGTATTATATTTCATTTTCATGAATTTTATTCAATTTTTAAGCTTTTGCATGGTTTAGTTAGTCTTCCGCTTGTAGTCAGCCCGGATGAGGGTTTGCTTGGGGACCGACAATGGCCTTCGAGTGCCGGCCACGTCCAGGGTGTAGGCTCGGGTCGTGACAAATTTGATATCAGAGCACAGAGTTCAAAAGTCCTAGGGTGTCTATGAAGTCGTGTCAAGTAGGGTCTTGTTTATGGTTGTAAGGGCCCTACTTCAATAAATGAGGGACTACAGACATTTAAGGAAAGTTTCCCTTCTTTCATACTCTTAATTATGCAATAGAGCTATGTCATAGAGACTTATTTTAACTCGTGCGTTTCTTAGAATCATTCAACTACCTATCATACTAGAGGTGGTTGAAAAGTGGAGTCAGTTCTTTATCGATGAGTTGTTCTTAGCAAGAGTTTTGAGGAAGTCATAAGACTTTAGAGGTGCTTAAGAGAAGTCTAACAGTAAGTTAAGTGTTCAGTTTCAGAGTAATGCCCTCATATTCATATGAATCGTGCATTTGAGCTATAAGAGAGTTGTACTATTTTCCCTAAGCCTTGTTTCAGCTGAGATCCTTATGAGGAAGTATGTTTAGAGCTTGGGTAGTAGTTTCACCCTGAAGGGTAACATGAGTTACGAGATCATGAGAAGTAGTAGTGAAAGAGCCCAGAGTTAGAGGAAAGTATAAAGAGGTTTAGTAATCTAAGTAAGGGAGATGGTGTTTCGACAAGCCATGTTACTATAGTCATGCACCTAGTAAATTATTAATGAAGAGTTTTCCCTTATGGGTAGACTAAGAAGTGATGAGTTTTGAATACTCCATCATAGGAAGTAGAGTGTGTTGTCGCTAAAAAGGAGCTTGTGATGAAGTGTCATTGTGTAGGTAATGACCAAGTGTAAGTGTTGTTGAATAGAAGAGCATAAGTATTCATAAAGTGATAGATCTAAGCTAGGCTTATGAATTGTTTGAAAGGGTCATGATATTCATAAGGTTATAGAACTGATCAAGTAATGAGGTATAGTATATAGGCGAGCAATCGTATTGATATTTGGGTTTAGTAATGAACATTAATCTTGAATTTGAGATGAGTGTCATGATCAAAAGAATGACAACATGAGGGTGATGATGTTAGTCTTGAGATTTGATCTAGAAGACATGACATAGAGTAGGTGAGGAATTGAGGTGATTAGCTGCAATAGATATAAGTGGTACAAGTGAGAGACCCTAATATTTAAATAAGGGCAGCAACGTGTGGCTAAGTAAAAGTGTAAGAAGAGCATTAAGAGGTGTGCCGAGACGGTATGCTACCAGATGAGGTTCCAATTAAGTTATGATTTTCCATGTGTGCCTAGATAGCATAATTGAGTTGTCAATGTGGAATAGGTCCATAGCTTTAAAGTGTTAGCTTTAGACCTAAGGGGGAGATGACAAGATGAGAAATCGAGTCAAGTGTTTGAGATTAAGATGGTAATGAATTCAAAGAGTTTGGGGGATAACTTTTTAGAGGTCCTTTTTGTAATGAAGTGATGTTAAAAAAAGTAGGTTAATGTTCTTATTGTGTTAGTGATGGTGTGATAATTCCATCTAAGGTTATTAATAGTGAAGAAGAAGAGGATTAGGTTTTACTAAGAGAAATAGTTAAATGAGAGCCCTTAGTTGGATCAGAAGGAGTTGGTTAGTAGGAGTTCATGGAGTTGTTCTACTACTGCGATTGAATGTGGTAGTAAAGAGTAATAGTTTGAGATGAGATTCCCTTTAGAGAAGTAGAAAATCCAAACTTAAGGATTTGGGTTAAGCTTGAATATAGTAAGAGCAGACCATCAGACGCAGATCTTAGTAAGAGTAAACCATTCCATACCCAGACCAACTGTCATTCGAGGACGAATGATCCCAAGGGGGAGATATTGTAACACCCCATAATTTTTTTCGAACTAAGACTTGAACCGTTCATCGTAGTGAGTGAGATTTTACCGAGTAATTAAAATTTCTTAAGTGTTAAGGTCACTAGATGTAGCACCTTGAATTCCAAAACGAATTAAATTAGAAATAGCAAAATCTAAAATTTCGCAAGTGATGCATAAGTATGAGTTTTGGGTCAACTTCAAACGACCATAACTTTCAGGTCAGGATAATTTTGGTGAGATACCAGATACCGTAGGAAAGACCCTTGAATTATATTTCCAACGCCACCGAGTTTCCTAAGTTTCGAGATTGGATGAGTGAGATATAGCCTTTTGAAGTTAGGCTGTCCAGTTAAGGAAAGTCAAAACCGGATTTTAGAGGGGTATTTTGGTCTTTTCCTTACCCAATCAGATTTAATTCATTTTTAGTAATATTTTAAGGGTCTAATCCTATTAGGTTCAGTTTTATAATCCTAGTTTACGCCTAGGGTTTTAGTTGAGAGAAAAGAAGAGAAAAGAGGAGAAAAGAGGAGAGGATCAAGCGTTCATCGAGATTTTTGTGTCTTGTAGCGGATTTTCGCCATGGATTTGATCCCTAAGAGGTATGTAAGCTTCCATAGTGTTGGGTTTGTTCACCCACACGCCAAACATGTTATTTTCAGTGCAAATATCATTCTTGAAGTTGAAAGATTTGAATTCTTGATGAGTTTTTGATAGGTGTTCTTGAAGTTTATTCTAAATCTTGTTGTGTTGGGTTTTGGGTGATTTCTTGAGATCAAAGTGAGTGTTTTAAGGGATTTAATGAGTATATTAGAGTCTACTTATGTTAAGAAATCAATTCTAAGTGATTGGGTAAGAAACCATTCGATTCTAGGCGAAATAGGGTGAGAAAACGAGAAAAGAAACTTGTTGAATTTTCTAGGTTGGGGCCTGGCGTGATGCGCCTACCAAAGCACCCCAAACCCACCTCTGAAGTTTAGGGGCTGGCGCCCCGCGCCACCCATAGCGCCATGGTCGCTTGCCCCATCCAGTTTGTAGTCGGTTGCCCCGTTTGAGTTCATTTAAAGTGCACCTTCACTCCTTTTCGATTCTAACTACTCTAAGCTACTTCTAAACACCTATAATCATTCCTAACATGATCATAACCTTGAATTCATAAATCGAATTCAAGGTAGGGTTGAGAGTCAAGTTTGAGAGTTGTTTCAAACTTTTTTGATAAGGTCCCTTAGAGTCTTTTTGGGGAGTCTTCTACAATTACTAATAACTTGTTTCAAGACTTGAGCAAGTGAGTATGAGGATGAGGAGAATGTATTCATGAATCTACTTTGTCTTGANCGATTTGAATTAAGTTCTGAGAAAGTAAGTAAGAGAATGAGAAGAGTCATATACATGAGTCCATGTTGTTATGTAGATCATTGAGTCGAGTTTTTTCATGCCCATAATTCCGCATGAACTTCGTAAGTTGAGCATCTTTCAGAGAAGTGGTATCTTCAAGTTTTAAGCCTTTAAGTGTTGAGTTCCTAAGACCTTTTGAGAAGTATCATTGAGTTCTTGAGTTAAGAAGTTCATGCTTATAATTCCGCGTGAACCTTTGAGTTGAGCATTCTTTAAATGAGTAGTACGACTAGTTTCATTGAAGTTCTTAAATTCCAAGTATTGAGTTCTATCTATGGTTATTGAAAACCCTGCATTGAGTCATTCATGTCCCTAATTCGGCATGAACCATATTTTAAGGAGTCTTTTACAAATGTTTTAACTTTGTTTTAAGACTTAAGCTTTGAAGTTAAGTAAAGAGTAAGAGTAAAGTCTTTTATAAACGTTTTAACTTGGTTATAAGACTGAAAGTTTCAAGTTAAGCAAAGGGAACATGATTTCAAGAGAGCTTATGGGCTAAGCTTTGAATAATTATCTCAAACTAAAGAAAGAAGTTGCTTTAAAAGCATGAGCTAAAGTATATTTTAGGAGTAGTATTGAGCATCGATGTGGGGATGCGAGTTCATATTAACTCAAGTCTCCATGAAAACCATATAGCCATCATGGGTATTAACAGGTCATACTTTTTAAATGATCACGTAAGTTAAGCTAGTGGATCCACTGAGTTAAGTAAGGTCCTATACCGATGGCAAGGTATAGGATGGTCCTAGGCAGCGCGAGGTAAAGTGTTGTATAATTACCATAGCTCTTAAGTGATGGTTGTCGATTAGAGAAACTCCCACAAATGTTATTTAATTTTATATACACATTTATTTGTATTTCTACATACATTTCAGAGTTATGTTGTATCCTTGTATACACATAGAGTTGACATCATGTTTTAAAAAACTTTTCTTTATATTGCATTTCCTTTAAAAATTGCTTTATATTGAAATGAGTCCAGTTATGTTGAGTATTTCAAGTTGAGTACCTTAAGTTGAGTATCTTGAGTTGATTTGTGCTTCATTGAGTCGAGTATCATATCTTTGAAGTTGAGTATTTAATCATTGAGTTGAGTATCTTATTCTTAAGTTGAGTTGAGTTCAGTGAGTTTGAAAAGAGGTAAGTATGTTTCTTTTTTATCAAAGTTCAAGCTTATGTTTATGCTTTAGAATTCCTCTTACATGCTCGTACATTCCACGTACTCAGCCATTTGGCCTGCATCTTCTCATGATGTAAACAAAGGTATACAGGATCATCAACAGGAGATTCGTTGATACATCTGGGAGTTCGAGTTAGCTATGGTGAGCCTCCTTGTTTCCGGAGGATTTCATTTACTTTTTAGTTTATTTAGGATGTTGTGGGTCTTGTCCCGACTTCCATCTTTATTAGTTAGAGGCTTCATAGATAGTCAGTATAGTTGAGAAGTCTGTCTTATTCATTTATTTTATTAAATGTTTTAAAGACTTAAGTTGCCTATTTCATGGCGAGTTGAATATTATTTTTATATTTAGAGTATTTCATTTGAATTAAGTTTTATATTTCAGTATCATTAATTTTATTCAATTTTTAAGCTTTTGCATGCCTGAGTTAGTCTTCCGCTTGTAGTCATCCAGGATGAGGGTTTGCTTGGGGACCAACAATGGTCTTCGAGTGCCGGCCACGTCCAGGGTGTAGGCTCGAGTCGTGACAGATCATGTGTCTCCTTTGCATGCTGCCAGTCTGTCTGCCTATTAAGCTGTCATTGAACCATCCTCCTATAAGGATGCAACACTTGATCCTCAATGAGTTCAAGCTATGGCACTTGAGATTTCGCCCTGGAAGCAAATCACACTTGGAGCCTAGTGGACTTACCTCATGGTAAGAAGCCCATTGGTTGTAAATGGGTCTATAAGGTTAAATATAAGTCCACATGAGAGGTTGGGAGGTTGAAATCCAGGTTGGTTACTAAAGGCTTTAGTCAATAAGAGGGCTTAGATTATAGTAAGATCTTCAGTCCAATTGCAAAGATAGTTACTGTCAGGTCCATAGTGGCTCTGGCTGATTCCAAAGGCTGGTTCATTCACCAAATGGATGTCCACAATGCTTTTCTTAATGGGGATCTTCTTGAAGAGGTGTACATGTCCATTCCTGCACTACTAAAAAAACAGTGAATACCAACCTCCGGAGGTCGGTATTCCCTAAAATACCGACCTAAAACCGACATCCCAGCTTAGGTCGGAAAAAGCTTGGTCGCTATTCAATACCGACCTCTGGAGGTCGGTATTTACTGACCTCTCGAGGTCGGTTTTTATTTTATGTCGGAATATTAATTTTTTTAAATTCCGACCTCTGGAGGTCGGTATTTTTATTTTTGTAATGTTGAAATTCCGA
>NC_064290.1:45258600-45267062 GCF_019186545.1 Solanum stenotomum
GACCTCTTGATGTCGGTATTATTTTCTCAATTAAATATAAAAAATACCGACCTCATGAGGTCGGTATTTTATATTAATTTTATTTTTACTATTTAATTTTACCGACATACGGAAGTCGGTATTATAATTTTTTTTGTTTTTTATTTTACACAAAACCTATTGAGAAAATATAAAATATTGTTATTTATTTATTTTTTTAATACAGACATCAAGAGGTCGGTTTTTATTGTAATTCATTTTTTCCGAGAAAATTTCCGACCTCCAGAGGTCGGAATTTGGTTTTCCCGCTTTCCGCAAACCGACCTCCGGATGTCGCTTTTAAAAGTAATTAGATGAAATAAAAATACCGACCTCCGGATGTCGCTTTAATTAATAGTAATTAGATGAAATAAAAATATTGACCTCCGGATGTCGCTTTAATTAATAGTAATTAGATGAAATAAAAATACCGACCTCATGAGGTCGGTATTTTAATTACATACTATCGACATTCGGAAGTCGGAATTATAAAATATTTAATTGAGAAAAAATTCCGACCTCCTGAGGTCGGAATTTTTAATGAATTACAATAAAAACCGACCTCTTGATGTCGGTATTATTTTCTCAATTAAATATAAAAAATACCGACCTCATGAGGTCGGTATTTTTATTGTAATTCATTTTTTCTGGGAAAAATTTCGACCTCCAGAGGTCAGAATTTGGTTTTCCCGCTTTATTTTGCATAAAAACCGACTACTTGTAAATACCGACCTCCGGAGGTCGGAAATTACCGACCTCCATTTGAGGTCGGAAATTTTTAGGTCGGTATTCACTGTTTTTTTTAATAGTGCTGCTGGGTTTGCTAGACAGGGGGAGAATGGTACTAAAGTCTGCAAACTACACAAGTCACTCTATGGCCTCAAACAAACCCCTAGACAATGGAATCTAAAGTTGACTAAGTCCTTAGTTCAGTTGAGTTTCTGTCAAAGCCACTATTATTATTCACTCTTTACCAGACAGGTTGCAAGTGACATACTTATTGTGTTGGTGTATGTAGATGATCTACTGATAACTGGTAGCAATCAAAGTCTTATAAATGACACAAGAAGGGATTTTCAGAAGCAGTTTAAGATGAAAGATCTAGGTGGACTCAAGTTCTTTCTAGGAATTGAGTTTGCTAGATCCAGTAAAGGAATTCATATGTCTCAAAGGAAATATGCACTAGAACTAATAGCTGAATGTGGTCTAGGGGGAGCAAATCCTGCATGAACACCTCTTGAGCAAAATCAGAAGCTAACCTTTGTCAAGTATGATGAGTCCATATTACAAACAAATGAGCCTATGATGCAGGATCCAAGTAGATGTCAGAGACTAGTGGGGAGATTACTTTACCTCACAATGACTAGACCACTCTCCTTTCCCTAATATGAACCTTGAATCATCAAAGCCTTTCTGACTCGGCCTGGCCCGGTCACCCTGACCTAACATTTCCAGGTCAGGTGTTAAGTCAGTTCATGCACTATCCTAAATAATTTCATATGGAGGCAGCATTAAGGGTGGTTAGATACTTAAATAGTCCCAGGTCTTGGATTGTTAATGCCAGCTGAAGATACAACGTAATTGCTTGCCTATTGTGACTCAGATTGGGGAGCATGCCTTGAAACTAGGAGGTCTGTCACTGGTTACCTTATTAAACTTGGAGGAGCCCTGATTTCTTGGAGGTCGAAGAAATAAGAAACAGTTTCTAGAAGTTCAGCTGAGGCAAAATTTAGAAGTATGGCAAACTGTGCAGCAGAGATCACTTGGCTAGTGGGGCTATTCAAAGAACTGGGTGTTAGTATTGAATTACCTGTGAAGATGATGTGTGATAGTATGGTTGCAATTCAAATTGCAGCAAATCCTATATTTCATGAAAGAACTAAACATATCGACATAAATTGTCATTTTGTAAGGGAAAAAATATGTCAAGGAATGCTGAAGACAGAGTTCATTCATACCAAGGATCAGTTGGCTAACTTGCTCACAAAAAGCCTGGGTAAAGTACAACATCAAGTGTTGTTGAACAAGACTGTAGTTGCTAACCTGTTTAGACCATGAGCTTGAGGGGGGGTGTTAACTAGAGTGTACAGTTAAACAAGTTGTCATGGTTAGCCTAGTCAGCAGTGTTAGTTACAGTTAGCTAAAGTTAGTTTGAGGTAGTTAGTTCTAGAATCTTCCTAATAGCAGCTACACACATATGTTAAGTGTATGCTATATATACTCCTCAGATTGTAACTAACTTCTTATTCAATAGAAGATATTTTTCTGTTCATTTACTTCTTTTTCTGCATAAATCAAAACTCCATTAATAGAGTTTATAATATCAAGACATCCAAAAATGATTAAGATAATGAGTTTATTTCTAATTTTCCTAAAGTTTAGAGTTGACCATGGTCAATATTTGATTAGCATGACCTCGATTTGGTGATTTGATTTTTACTACAAGCCCAAAATGTATTTGATGCTAAATAGCACTTGCACTCTTTTGGCCACAAGGACTATTGAGATTACTCCTTTACTGCATCAACAATAAGTCTATTAAACTTGTTATGAGATGTGTTAGTGATTAAGAAAAGAATTCATCTCAATGTTGGAAACAAATGCACACCAAGCATCTAAATGAGCCACACATCCTTTAGAGTATCCAAGTAGGGAACTAATCAGTCAGAGATTTTGGACTCATTTTAGGCTTATAGTTCACTAAATCATGTCCTCAATGCATGCTTATGACGACCATTTCTAATTTAAAATTGTTTGAATTTCAACTACACGATCTCAGGGATAAAACGGGGATAAATGAAAGCAGAAAAAAAGCCAAGTACTTGAAAAAGTGAAGAAATTGGCGAAGCTTAAGCTCACCAAAGCCACTCTCCAATTCACCAAATGAGTCCTAGTCCGCCAAAATTTTCTGAGAGGTCTGCCCAGAAATTCAAGCCAACTCGACGAGTAAAAGAGCTATCGGTGACTCGTCGAATCGACTCGGCAGACTCAATAAGCCTGCCAAATTTGACTGAATCTCAAATGCCAGGACTTCCACTTAAAGGGTGAAAGGGAGATGAAAAGGAGCAATCAGTGACTCGCTGACCAGTTCGGCGAGCCCGACTAACTTCACCATGTGCGCTACGAAGTGCAATTTTTGCCATATTTTAGAAACATATAAATTGATCTTTTTGGAGAGAGAAAGACATCTTTTACTTTTCTGAATATTTTGAACTTAGAAACTTCCATACTTTTGAAGAATTTTGGCTAGTACTTTGAGAATTTGGGGTTTTCTTTTGGAGAAGATTGAAAATTCAAGCATTTAGTATTGATGGAGAACATTTTGGTAAAATACTCTTAAATTTCAGAATGCTTGGCTAAAAAACCCCATAATCTTAGGAGTGCGCTCATGTAGTTGAATGCTTAATTAGTATGTAGGTGTTTTTTAATGCTTAATTTAATGTTGATTTGATATGGGTTCAACTGTTTCTTCATGATTTAATTTATGACTTGAGGTCGCAAACTCCTATCTAGTTTAGATCTGTAGAATTACTTGTGAAAGATGTCTAGAGTGGCGGAAATAGTTGATGCTATGATGTCTACTGAGTACCCAATGTTTTGGTTCTCATACTACACTTCTGCATCTTTTTCTGATGTAGCGCCTAGTACGAGCCACCCTTGTTAACTCTTAATCTTTCGAGGCCTTTGTTATTTGGATCGTGGTGAAGAGTATTCAAAGACTTGGTGATTTGTTGCTTTTGTACTATATATATATATATATATTATATCTTATTTAGACAAACGGGTTGTGTGTATATATAGACTTACCCCTTAGACGCTCTTGTATCGATGGCACTAGGTCCGGGATTTGGTTCTTCTATGTATTTGTCATTTTTGGTCACTTTTTGGGCCCTTATTATATATTTTGTACCATTTTGTACATATCTATATAATATAGACCCCTTCCCGATCTTATTATTACTTCAGTGTTATTTCTAATTTAGTTATTGCGTGTTGCTGAAATTTGGCTTGCCTATCGGAGGTTTATTATAGACGTTATCATGATTCAATTTTGAATTATGACATATGCATCTTCTTTTTGGTGAGATTTAAGAAAGGAATCAACAAATAAAAAGTGTTTTTTAATTGTACGTTTTTGTTTCATCCCATCGTAGTCTTGAACCATGTTTTCCATTCTCCTCTATAAGTTGATTTTTGTGCTTGAATATGTGTTGATGATATCGAAATCAATCATCTCCTGAACCTTACATGCTTAAACCTTTTTCCATTAAATTTATTTTTAATGAATGACCACGATGTATCTATGCTTTTACATATGGATGACAAGGAACAAATTATGAATAATCATGTGCCTATTTTCAACTATAATATGAATATCAGGAAATAAAAGAAGATAGAAAACATATAAAGATGATATCAAAAGTAAAATTATTTGGATCGATCTAATAATACTTATTGGACATTCAATTAAGTGGATTTTAACCAACCTTAATAAACATCACATTGAAATAGAAAACAAACAAACTAGTACATATATAGTGTTCATGACCTTACACTATATTCTTGTTCTTGTGGAACTCACAATACATATATGTTCCCACTTTATTCTAGTAGTACAAATTTATATATTTTTAAACACACAACCACATGGATATTACCTTATTCTTATCATAGCCTTATAATTTAGTTGCATTGACTCTGGCATCCTGATCCACAGTAATCATTAGTAGTGCCACAATAACCATATTGACTGCAACACAACCCATTGGCACACAAAGCTCCACCAGCTTGACTTCCACATTGTTGTGCATTTGCTATACTTATCAACAATGCTAAAATAGTCACAATAACCACAACAAACTGCATCATTTTCATTTTTCTTATTTTCTTGAGATATTTAGTAATATTAGTTGTGGGTATAATTTAAGTAGAAGGATGCATGTGATATTTATAGTGAGTGATGTACTAATTATGTTGAATTTGAATTTATGAATTGCTAGCTCAAGTTGAAAATTCTACGTTCATGTGTAGGAGAGATAAGAATTTTAGTAACATGTGGGAATGATATATTTATTTATTTTTAATTTTCTCACAAGGAAAATCATATAAGCAACACTTTTTATATTTTAAGCATAATATGTAAATGTGCTCTTTAATTTGGCTTCACAATATATGCTCACTACCTTTGAGTGTGCATAAATATACACTTAAACTATTATAGATTGAACAAGTAGACACACATGTTCTACTAACTGGCGTCCTACGTGACAATTCACGTCCTACGTGGCATCCTACATAGCGTCCTATGTGTATTATGCCACATAGAATGTGTGTCTACTTATTCAACTTTAGACATATTTAAATGTCTACTTGTGTATACCCAAAATTGAAGGATATAGCATATTTATGAATTGTGCTTTTATTTTGATGCAAAACATAACACAATTTATTCATTTTTAAAAATTGATTAGCAAACATAATTCGACACGGTATGTTCCTAGACATTTTCTTATTTTCCACAACATTATTAGAAAGGACAAATTGAAAACTTAGAAAATATTTGCAAAGAAAAAGAAACTTGATTTTAACTTTTTATATTTGCAAAGAAAAAGAAGAATGTTGGCTAGATGAAGATATGATATAATCAGTGACTCAATCAAGATCTAAAAAACTATTTGCTTATTTAAAATTTGAACACCCTTTACAATATTCTGAATTACGTTGTTGATTACGTCACCAATTATGTCATTGATTAAGTTACTAATTACATCATGTCAATGTAAAATTATAATATTTCAATAGATAATTTAGATGCGGGAAAAGTAATCTCAAACAATCATATTTACTTCTTTAGATCATTCTTTTTCTATTCATTAACTTGCTGTAATAGAGTTTTTCCCTATGACTCTTGTCATGTATCCTCTATATAAATCAACAAGTCAATACATGTTTTCATAATTTTGATTCTAAGTACTTTGCAGAGGGGTTCTCTCTTTTATGATATATCATGGTAAATTATTTCATTAACTCTCTTCTTACTTGTTGTGTTCCTTTTTATGTGAGGATATTACTGTTTAGAGTGTCAAATAAGTTACTAATCATAATTTCTCAAACTTTTATATGTTGAACCATTAATTATTTTATCGAAGTATAGTATTTTTTGTGTAGTTTTTGAATATATACATTTTATTTTAATTTGGTTGAAGAATATATATTGTATTAAAAATCACAATTAAGTGTTCTGACGGCTTAACTCTCATACTGAATGGGAATATCTCTCGAAAAGCCCTCATACTCTGATCCTTTCACACAAATTAGGACATAAGGAGTGTTTAGTTTTCCAAAGATAGAACACCATTCACAAAATTATGGCCATGTCACTGATTACGCCATATCAATGCAAAAATATAATTATCTATAGATAATCTAAATGTGGAGAGAGTAATTTATGACTAGTCATTTTTTTTTCTTATTTTATATAATGTTCGATTGTGGTTAAATGTAATATTTTGTTTCTTTAAATCTCAAACAACCAAATTTCCTTCTTCGGATTATTTTCATTTTGTTCATTCACTTATAACAACTATTTTTGCTTGATTTTTTCCCTTTAAGTCATGTGTTGTATCTTCTATATATATATAATCCACAATCCAAGACCTTTTCTTAAACAAAAAAAAAAAAATTGATTTTAAGTTTTTGTGGAGCAATTTTATCTTTTTCGATATATCATGGTAATTCATTCGCTCGAATGTTTTCCTCAATCCTATCACGTAGGAGACATTTTTGAGAAATCATGGCAAAATTTTTAATCTTTTAAATATTTTGTATAGGATACATGATAAATTTCATAATTTTTTTTTGTGAATGACATACACTTCTTAATAAATGTGTATCATGAAAAAGATTTATTTGTATGATTTTAATCTAACTTTAGTTCTGGTATATTTTTCAATGGTAATTCTCTATTATCTTGCAAAGCTCACTATTCTATTCATTTAATTCCCTTTTTCTTTGTGAAATAAAAATAATGTAGAAATGTTTGATCTATAATTTGGGGATATTTTTATTTTTTTATTTTAATTTTTATATAAATGATTTTTGGTTTTTCTTATACTTATCTTCATTTGTTCACGGGAAAAGTCAAGTGGTTTGAAGGCAATGGTGCTAACACAGATTGTTGCTTTAAGTAAAGCACTAAGGGATGTTGCTAACACGACTGTTGCCTTCTTTGGCCACCTTATCAAAGCATATGTCCAACATCTCTTCCTCATCATCCTCATCAGACATGTATGTTCCCAAGTCAATATCATAAGCTGCAGTTGGACTAATTCCTGAAACTATAACTTTTGGATCATGACTCTTAGCCAATACGCCAATATCTTTGGTGTTCATGGCCAAACTCTTTTTAAAGCTATCAACTGTCATTACCATAGATGGTTTTGCCTTACTTGTAGGCACAAATTCGGGTGCTTGAGGGCTTAACTTACTCATAGGAGGTGAAGTAATGTTTTTCTCTTCCTCAACTAAATCTGCCCATTTAGGAGCACTCGTTTCCTTTTGTTTTTCTTTAGAAACATTGAAACCATTGTTAGCTTCCTCTGGATGCGAAACATCCATGATAGGTGTATTTGGACTGATTTCTTTACCAGTTATCCCCTCTGTAACAATGAACTCATTTTCATGTGTCAAAACAACTTGTTGATCAACATGCTCCCTATTCTTGTGTAACACCTCAGAGAATTTTTCAAACTAAGACTCGAGCCGTCCTTCATGTGGAGTGAGATTTTACCGAGGAATAAAATTTCTTGAGTGTTAAGTTAAGGTCCCTAGGTGTAGCACATTGAGTTCCAAGAAGAGTTGAATTGGAAATAGTCATTTTGGAAAGAATCTGGAAAATTTGGCTAAGTATGAAAAAAAAAAAAAAGTTTTTGGTCAACTTTGAGCAGTCGTAACTCCTAGCTCAAAATGATTTAACCAAATTTCCAGTTATGTCTGGAAAGCCCTTGAAATGATCTTTCCAACGCCACCGAGTTTTCTTGATTCCGAGTTCGTATGAGTGAGTTATGCCCTTTGGAAGTTGGGCTGTTGGCACAGTCGCACAGTCGCACAGTCGCACAGTGCAGTTTGTTTAGTCCGAAAATTTTAAGGGTATTTTGGTCTTTTCCCTAATCATTTCTTTGGGTTATATTGAGGTGTTAGACTGATGTTTGGATCATTTTTGTTCCATTTTAAAAGAGAGAAAGTTAGGGTTCTTGAGAGTGAAGAAGAGAAGAAGAGGAGAAGAAGAGGAGAAAGAGGAGATCAACAAGTTTCCGTCGTGGAATTTCGTCGGGGGTGATCCCTATCAAGGTATGTGAGTTCTTTAGTGTGGGTTGATCCTTTCCCCCACACACCAAGCTCATTTTATGATTTGAGAAAAGATTGGATTTGTTGTTGAAGTTGTT
>NC_064290.1:45269192-45287081 GCF_019186545.1 Solanum stenotomum
CATCTTTATCAGTTAGAGGCTTCATAGATAGACAATAGAGTTTCAGAAGTGTCTTCATTTATTTTGTTAAATGTTTTGAAGACTAAAGTTGCCTTTTATGGCGAGTTGTATATATATTCTATTATACAGAGTTTTCTTTTGAGTTAAAAATTTGTAAAGTTGAGTTTATAAACTCTTATTCAGTTTTAAGCTCTTGTATGCTTAAGTTAGTATTTCGCTTGGAGTCAGCCAGGATGAGGGTTCGCTTGGGGACCAGCAATGGTCTTCGAGTGCCGGCCACGTCCAGGGTGTAGGCTCGGGGCGTGACATCTTGTTCAAATCTCGAGGAACAAGATCCGAATTGTTAACGTTTTTGTCTAACTGGGCAGAATTTTGTGTGTGATGAATTACACCAGTAACAGGTTGGGATTTGCCTAAAGTACTCCCAAATTCAGTAGATAATTCATCTGTACCATGTATCCTTTCTTGCTGTCCAACATTCTCATATCGCAATGTCGAATTGAGTACATTCAATTACGATGTTGCTTCTATTAAGCTCAACCTATGTACAATTGTTTTGGTGCAAAATCTGATTGTTTGAGGACATAGAAACACCATTTTTTTTTATGTGAGACCAAAGTCCATTCATTATTAGAGTTTCCTGCAATAGAGTTGTCTTGTTTAGACGCAACTACATTAGGCGAACCCAACACTCCATCTTTCCCAACACCCCGTCTAGCGGCCTCAATCGATTTGCCTTTGTTCTCTAGATTCTCTTCATTATTAGAGTTAAAAGTTGTAGCTTCTTCAGAACTATTTGCAACAACTCGATCAACAGTAGCATCCTTGACAACCCCCAAATTATTTCGAGAATCTCTTCCTTCACCAGAATTATCATCAGGGACCAACTGTTGTTCTTCTTCTTTGTTGCTTTTGCTCTGAAATTTAGCATTTATAAGCTCCCTTGTATCACCTTGATATTGCTCCACATCCATTCCTTTATCCGTTGCATCATTCTGATTTTTAGCACCGACCTTGCCGAGAAACACATGACAACTATTTTCATTATGCCCTTGTTGCTTACAGTGTATACAATACCTTGGGAGATTATCATAAACAAACTCTTGATAATACTCAATAACTTTGCCTGAATCTTTGTCCACGAGGAATAACTTTATTTTTTTGGATGCTTATCCAGTAGATCTAGAATGACCTTAACTCTAGCAGTACTTAGCTTGGTACGTTCCTGAGTGGCTTTATCTACAACAACTGGTTTCCCAACGACTGAAGCAATTGATAAAAGTGATTTTTTGGCAAAAAGATTTGGTGGCAGATCTGGAAAAGATATCCATGTCAATGCTTTCGATGTTTCTTCCTTAGGATTGAACCATATACACTACAAGAAAACATGCTATTAGCTACGGATTTTAGCTAGAGAACTAATATTCCTAGCTAATCAAGACATTAGCGTCGAATTTAGCTAGAAATGTCTTGTTTCCTAGTAAACTTTTTAATCTAGAAATTCAGTCAAATAATAGCTAGGAATTAGCTACGCACAATCCCTAGCTATTACATTGCTTGGGAACTTTCCAAGCAAATTCTATAGCTAAATTTTGGCGGAAAATCGAAATTGGCGCCAATTTTTTTGAAGGAAATCTAATCTGGCGCAATTTTTCTCTCTTTAAGGATTTTAGTTTAACTAGGAAAATATTTCGTAGCTATGCCCTAGCTATATTTTAGCTAGGAAAGATGCCTAGCCAAATTGATAGGTTGCTAGGAAAGTTCTCTTGCAAATTCTAAATTTAAGTTTTAGTAGGAATTGAGTCATGTGTCCCATACATTTTTTTTAAAAATCTTTAGAACAATTATAATTCTATAAAAACATGTGTGTAATAAATAATAAAATTCAATAGTTATAAATAAATATTTAAAAGTGGGACAAGAAATGAAATACAAAATGAATGCTTATTTTAATTAGTGTTTAAATGTATTTCTTTTAAACAACTAACTCTAAACTTGAACTTTAGTTAATAGTAATAAAATTCTAATGAAGTCATAAATGACTAATTTGAGGCCAAATAAAAATACAAACTTCCAAAAATAAAAAATTCATATAAGATTAAATTAAAGAAGTCTAATATAGAGAAAGACAAAGAAATAAAAATTGAAAAAATGTAACGTATCCGATCTTAAGACTAAAGTCATATAATAATATAGATAGAAAAATAAATACAAAATTAACGCATAATTTTCTTAGTTCTTATCTTTATCTTCTCCCATAACAAATTAAAATTCAAGTGACTTTATTTATCGAGTCAAACAAAAACATGAATCAAATAGTACAATAATGATATATAAGCGTTTGGATAGGGGTCATATGAAACCTACATGTTGAATTTATATTGATAAAATAGAGGAATATCAAAAGATATCTTAAAAATTTAAATTAATTATTTAGAGGTTATTAACATCAGAAGAGTTATGATTATTAAGAGTAGCAATTGAATAGGTATATATATATATATGAATAATGAAGATAAGTATTTAAAGCAAACAAAGGGGGAAAATAGTAAATAAAATAAGAAAAAATATTAGTACAAATAATATTTATGTGAAAAGTTTTAAATCTATTAATGGTAAATAAGAAATATCTGAATCACTGAAACAATAGTATTTCAAATACAACTTGTTGTTTCTTCCATGGCATGACATACTAATTACTATCTCTGCCTACTTTTAATTGTCATAATTTCATATTTTAGAGTCAAACTATAGAAACTTTGACTAACATTTTATGATGTATTTTTCATCATATTGATATGCAAAAAATTGCAATTTATATTACTTTTCGTATAGTTTTTGAATATCTAAATTTTTTGTTTATAATATCTAATTAATGTAATCTATGAAAATTATAGTCAAATTGACTTTCTAAAAATGAAACATGAAAAATAAAAGTGGATAGAGGGAGTACTAGATTAGGATTCCAAAAGGTACACGTTTTCATGAGGTGAAATACTATTATTAAGTTATTTGAATTAATTAACCAAGAAAAGTGGAAAAGTCTTATATAGTAAAAGGATTTATTCAGGCACATGTTTTTATATATGTGTCAAATAAATGTAGTACTTTCTTATAATTATTTTCATTTTTTAACTTTTGACTTCATAATTTCTTATGACCTTTAAAATTTAGTATAATAATAATTAATATAATATAACTAATTAATAAAAGGAGATACGGTAAAAATTGAAAGGGCTACAATTAATAAATAGAATAAGATAAATTTACAAATAAGATGAAAAGACTATATAATATAATTGATGAGTAGATTGACTAAAAAAATGACATTAAGTGTAAGAAGATTAAAATTAATTTTTTTCCAATTAAGTAGTAGGCATAAACACATTCAAATTATTAATATTTAATAGAAGAAATTTACTTTATGATAAATGATTACTATATTTTAGTTAATTAAGTAGATATTTTATAATATTTTAATTTAGTGTAGGGACAAAATAATAATTTCCTCACTTTTAATAATAATAATAATAATAATAAAAAATAATAATAAATATAAGAAGTAACGTACAACTAATTAGTATAATATAAGTAGTAAAAAACGCACAGCTAATTAATATAGTATAAACGCACAGCTAATTAATATATATATATATATATATAGAAGAAATAAAAAGAAAAAAAGATAGAAGAAGAAACATATGGCTAATATAATATAATAGGGCCAATATAATATAAGAAGTAATTAAAAAGAAAAGATATAGAGAAGAAACGTACAGAAATAGAATATGCCCTTTTCTTTTGATTTCTCGAAGAGCATTCTCAGCTAATAAATCCTAACAGAGCCTTCAAATCCTGCAAAATAGGAAAAAATTAACTGAACAGTTCTTCTCAAAACCCTCAAATCCCGTAAACGAAGGATGCACTACTTCACGTCTCTTCATCATGCTCCCAAAATTCAAACTATTTATTCCAGTTTACATAAGCTTGAAATCACAAATCGTTCCTTCCTTCTTCAGTTAAGGTAAGAATTTTTCCTAAACCTAATTCATTTATATAAAGAGGTATTGTTGAAAAACTAGTTTTTCGTTAGATATGAGATAGAAATTCACACAGAATTGGCATTTTTTTCTTGAAGCTTGAGATTGAAACTTGTTATTTTGTTCATCAAAAAGAAGTTGGAATTATTTTGGGATTTTCTCTGTATGCTGCCAAATCGAAGACAAGCCAGTGAGAAAGTCAGAAGTTTGCTACGTACGCCTCTGTTTATGTAATGGAAATTTTATTGTGTTTTACATTTCCTTAAAGATCTGGAGTAAGCATCACCTTCTTCTCAAGGCGACTCTTTTAGCTTCACAAGTTCCTTTCTTGAACTTTTGCTTCAATTTTGGTGACCGTTTTAGTTTTAGATGTTGTTTCGTTGCAATTGGTGATAGTTTCATGTTTGGCTTTATGTAGTTAATGTCCTGACTTTCAGGGTTGTATGCTTGTTTGACTTGAGTAATTGATAGGAATAACTATAGTTGAATCCCACAAACTAGAGCTTTACATGCTAAAATTGATGAACCTAAGTTGTTTGATGCTGATGAGGTGGGAGGTGGCTGATTTTAATTTTATTTTTTCGAAAGCCCTTCTGCTATTTAGAGCATATCATATCTCAAAACAAGTATATAGATACTTGTGAGTTAATGAACTTAATGTGCCTTAAACTTTTTGATGAAAATATGTTAAGGAAGGAAACAACTACAGGACTCGGCTTATTCGAGTATCTATGACAGACACTTTGGCTGTTGACTCTAGTGCCTCCGCGAGTGACAATCTGCGATTTGTCCAAGCTGTTTCAGCCCACTGCTTCATTTTTCACCTTCTGCTTTTCTGTGTTGTTGCACGATAAGTGTCTGTATATACCCACCTTCTACTTCCAAGGGTGGAGCTTTGAGCACTTCAATTGCTCTTCTATAGAGTCCCTCTTGAATCAAAAACGATTTTGTTGCTGATTTTTGTGTTGGACTTGGGTGACTAAATAGTGTTAGTATGTATAATGCATGTGCTTCTCTATTATTTATTTCATCCCTTATAGAAATTAAATCACATAAATTTTTTAGACTTGACTAACTAGAAGGAAATTTATGTTTGTATTAGAATAATACCATTTTTTCTCTTAATTATATGGTGATATTGAACCCTTCTTAGATTAGATATTTGTGGTATGGTCATTTCTGTTTAAATTTGAATTTCATTTACTTGATTACTAGCTAATTGATAAATTACTAAGTATTAAAAAAATTGTTTTGTCATTGTTTGTTAGATAGGAAGCATGAGTTCCACTAGTGCCAAGTCGAATACAGTGTTGGATACACTAGTCCCCACATGCTGAGTGGTCTGTTTTTGGATGGATTCTAACTTCTCTTTTGCTTCAGCGACTCTATTGTTCAAGCTCCCCATTTCCTATGTCAATAACCTCTACAGAGGTTCTTTACACAGCTTCATTTTTTGCAATACATATCTCCTCCTTTTACATTTTGTTTCCAAATGGTCGTAACAATATTCGAAAAGCTCTCATATTTAGTCAGTATGTTCAGAAATCTGAAAGGTTTGTGGGGTCCACTATCTGCACTGTAATGCTCAATAAGAATCGGTGAGTGATCAAAAAAATTATTCTTCTTGAATTGAGCTGTTAGAGTTTTGTGTTATATACCATCCAAGAATCATTACAAAGTGCCTTGTCAATTCTACTCTATATGTCACAATTTGTCCAAGTCTACCTTCTTCCAATAGATTTCATATCTGTAAGATTTAATACATTAATTACTTGTTGAAAGTCTTTTGATTTAGATTCACTTACATGTTGGCCCCTCATTCATTCCAAATCTTGTAGGGGAGAATAGAAATTTCCACAAATACACCAAGGTTCAGTGATGATAGAATCTATTCTAAGTAATTCTTGCCATAAGTTTCTCCTTTCCTCTCTACAATTTTTGGCATAGATCACTGTTAGCAGACAATAAAAATTGGAACCCTTACTTGCTACCTTTATATGCGTAAAATGATCATGCACTTCATCCATCAGAATAGTCATTTTACCAGGCATCCATAAAATCCAGATTCAGGGTAAGTGAACAGGACTTCATCTCTATCGTTTTGGTTTTGGAATTTCACTATGTAGCAGCCTGCATTGTGGTAATATGACTCAGGTACAGAAACAAAGTTGTAGTACCCATCAATATAATTGTTCATATAGGAGAAAGTAGGTGCTTCACAACGTATACATTACTAGAGCATTATTTCATACATTGGTCTGTTTCACTATTTCTGGTGCCTTTAATACAATTACTGGTCGTCCATCAATTATCTTCGGTGGGTTATAGGTTAAAGGCATACTAGTGGTGGAAGTACAGTTCAATATGAACCGGTTGTTCCAAACTTCTTCCCATCTGTGTATTTCTTATTGAACTCATTGTATTTTGTTTTTGCCTGACTCTCATTCCACCTTAAGGTTTGAATAAGGAACCTATATGGTTCCAATAGAGCATTTAGGAAAGATGTTCTTGTATTAGTTCAACTATATATTTCATTGTTTACTACATCAATTAGAGTATTCTAGTCCTTTAATAAGATAAGTTTATTTCTTGTTGTCCATTTATTCTATTACAGAATAAATTTGAGTACTTTCATAGCATCTTTTGCAACTTTATAGCTTTGTTATACCATGTTATAGCTAATTACTTTATTCTTTTCTAGAATACATTTACAAATATAATTAAGGATAAGGTGGGTGAGACTTCAACATTAAGGAATGAAGAAGGAGAGAAACACAACCACAAATGGAGAAGATGAAGGAGAAAGGACTAGTGAAGATGAAAGTGAATTTATTGAAAATGGTTTCGGAGGAGCAATTACTGAAAACTTGGATAGAAACAGTTGGTGGAACTAAAAAAAGAAAAATATATGGGCTTGGTTCTAGAAATTGTTTGCTGGCAGATTCTTTGAATTCTAATTGTGCATCTTCCACTGCTCAGAATCCTTCAAATATTCCTACTCAACAAATATTTAAAACACCTGAATTTCAACAACTTTTTGACCGTGTGTTGGAGCAACGGATGACGAATATGCAAGATCATGTGCAAATGGAAATTCGGGAAAATATGAAAGCTCAAGTAACTATTGCGGTTCGTGCTGCTGTGGCTCAGATGCTGGGTGTTACTCCTCAACCACCACCAGATGGATCTGGTTCTATCCCAAATCCTTAGATAACTTATGTTATTGTTTTTATGTTTTAAGACATGTTTTAGCTAGTAAACATGTACTTCACTATTCAAGGATTGATGATATTTTGAAAAATTGATTAGATTGTGCTTATTTTGAAAAATTGATTAGATTTAACTATGTTTTTCTTTGTGTCAAATATAGAAAATTATATTTGTATTTCGTCATACAATTTCTAGCCAAATTTATCTAGAAAGTATCCCTAGCTATTTTTAGCTAGTCATTTAGCAAAGAAAATATTCCAAGTAAAATTTGAAAAATAGCTAGAGAATTTGTAAGTTTAGATAGGGTAATTCCTTGCTAAGTCTTAGTAAAGTCAACATTGACCAAGCAAATTTTGCTAGGAATTTAGCTAGTATACATCGTAGCAAAATGTTTGCTACGGAAAGAGCCTAGCGGAGATATCTTAGCTAAATTAGCTAGGAATGACATAATCTGCTAGCTAAAAATTAGCTAAGAGCTTATTAGCTTTGAAAGTCTGCTAGGGTCATTTTCCTAACTAAATTGACATTAGCTAGGGATTTTTCACTTTAGCTAGGATTTGCGTCTGTAGCTAAACGACTGTTTTCTAGTAGTGATAGTCTAAAGAAACGTTCTAAATAGAAACTCTTCACCCTTGAATTTGATATAACCAGAATTTCTCGATAAAACTTAAATGAGGTCTTCATATAAATCAAACCTGATCAAGAGATGACGAAACTCAAGTTGTCCAATGTTACAATGACCTTTAATATCAAGTTGCTTTGGAAGAACCTTGTACAATTCATGTAAATCTGGTTTTCCGTAAGAAAATTTGAGAATAACGACTTGATGTAGTCCTTCCTCTATGCTAAATTCATTAACTTCATCTATGGTGAATTCGATGGTTGGCTCTCCATGAATGAGCTTAATTGGTTTCAACTCAGTTTTGGATATAGCCCTGGTAGAAGAATTGGCTTGAAGTTGTGCAACGTATGTTGGTTTATATGTCGAATCAATAGTATTTTGGATATGTTGTGGTGGTGTTTTGTCCCGAGCAGGAGGTTGGGACACAGCTAGAACAACCATAAGACTGCCGCCCTCAAATCTCCATGATTGATGAGAAGAGCGTGGGTTTAGGGTTTACTAGTTCAAGGCCTTGTAGATGCCTTTAACCAAAGTTGAACATTATATAAAATAAGAAAAAATGTCCGGTCTTAAATTACTTTCTCTATATATAGATTATCTACAGAATAATTATACTTTTGCATTGAGATGATGCAATCAGTGACGTAGCAATTTTTTTGTAAAGGGGGGTTCAACTTTGGATAAATAAACACTCCTTATGTCCCAATTTGTGAGAAAGGAAGGAGTATGAGGGTCATTACACTTAGTTTTGATTTTTAATATGGTATATATTCTTCAAAAAAATTAAAATAAAATGTATATATTTAAAGACTACATAGAAAATACTATAAGTCAATAAAATAACTAATGGTTCAAAATATAAAATTTTGAGAATATTATGATTAGTAAATTATTTGACACTCCAAATAGTAACATCTTCACATAAAAAGGAACACAAAGAGTAAGAAAATAATGAATCAAATAAATTACCACGATATATTGTAAAAGAGAAGACACACTCTACAAAAACTTAAAATCAAAATTATGACAACAGGTCTTGGCTTATCGATTTATATAGAGGATACATGACAAAAGTTATAGGTAAAACAACAATTATTGCAAGGCAATGAATACATAAGAATGATCTAAAGAAGTAAATCTGGTTTTTGAGATTTTTTAAGAAAGAAAATTATCACATATTACAAAAATTGCATATTTTATAAATAAATATTGACTAGTCTTAAATTAGTTTCTCTGTGTCTAGATTATCCATTGAAATATTATAATTTTACATTGACATGGCATAATTAGTGATGTAGTTAGTGACAAAATAAATGACATAATTAGTCCATGATACTAGAAAAAGGGGTAAGCCTGCTAATGTTGTTATCAAACTAGACATGGCAAAAGCTTATGACAGTATCTTGGATATTTTTGACTAAAGTGCTCAGAAAAATAGATTTTGGGGAGATCCTAATAGATATGATTTATAGAATCGTATCCAATAACTGGTACTCAATACTAGTTAATGGACAACCTCATGGTTTGTTTAAGTCCACAAGGGGAGTGAAACAGGGTGATCCCTTATCACCAAGTTTATTTATATTGGCAGCAGAATGATTATCTAGATCTCTTAATGCACTTCATCGTAAGGAGAGGTACAAGGAAGATGGAATGCCAAAGTGGAGTCCATATGTGAACCATTTAGCTTATGCAGATGATATTATCATATTTGCATCAGCAAACAAATATTCTTTAGAGTTGATAATGAACACCTTGTAAGAGTACGAAAAGGTAAGTGGACAACTGATTAACAAAGCAAAAACTGCGGTCTTCATGCATCATCTCACTACCCAAGCTCTAGTGGATCAGGTATTTGTTGTGACAAAAATCCCAAAGAAAGATTTTCCTTTCACCTATTTGGGTGTGCCAATGTATTATAGTAGGAGACAAAATATTTTCTACATTGAACTTTTGGATAAAGCCCAAAACAGATTGAGTTCCTCGACAAGAAAACTCTTATCTATAGGAGGAAGGACAACTTTGATAAAATGTGTCATGCAGAGTATACCTATTCATTTATTATCAGCATGTGACCCTCTAGCTGGAGTCATAGCCCAACTACACCGAATGTTTGCTAAATTCTTCTGCAGGCAACTCAGTTGGAAGCTCTAGTAAACACTGGGCAACTTGGACAACATTATGTCATCCATATGAAGAAAGTGGAGTGGGTTTCAGAAGTTTTCAAGATATATCTAACGCACTATTTGCAAAGCTATGGTGGAACATGAGAACTAAAGAATCATTGTGGAGAAGTTATATGAGCAATAAATATTTGAAGAAACATCATGCAGTGGTGGTACAAACTAAGACAAACACATATATCTGGAAGAAAATGATTAAATACAGAGAAGAAGTAGAACCTGAAATTTGGTGGTCAATTAAGCAAGGTAATTCTAATTTTTGGCTAGATAACTGGACAGGTTTGGGTGCTCTGCATAAAATTATTCCCCCAGAATTTGAGTACGACCAAACAGTTATTCTAGTCAAAGAAGTGGTAGAAACAGGACATTGGAATGAACAAACTTTAAAAGAATTACTTCATCAAGATTTGGCAGATCACATTGTACAAAGAATCAGTCCTCCCAAGGACACTGAAGAGTTTGATAGACCTTACTGGAAATTGGAATCTAGGGAAAAGTTTACCGTAAGTACTGCATTCCAGAAAGTAAGACAAGAAAAAGAAGTTAACAAGGTGTACAACCTCATGTGGATCAAAGGCATGCCTATTAAAATCTGTTTTTCAGTGTGGAATTGTGGAAATCCAAACTAGCCCTAGATGATACATTGAAGAAGTGGGGAATTCAATTCACTTTAAGATGCTATTGTTTGTGAAAATCCAAAAGTAGAAGACACTTCTCATGTATTCCTACACTCCCCCATAGCTCAAATGGTATGGAAGCACTTCTGTGGGCTAGTAGGAATCAACGTGGAGAACATGCAGTTATCCCAAGTTATTAATTTATGGTGAGAGATCGATGCACATCACCAGATTAAGTATACATTCCAGGTTGTCCCTTCTATCATAGTATGGGAGTTGTGGAAAAGGAGAAACACAATAAGACATGGGAATAAAATCTCCAGTAACAAGGTGATCTATCAAATTATGCATACATTGATTCAATTCATGAAAACTAGGAGAAATTGGACGTACATCCCATACAAATGGGCAATGGTGGTAGAGGCTATTCCAAACTATAATGCAACAGTAAAGGTAACTAGAGTTATTTGGAGACCACCAGATACTGGTTGGATTAAAGTTAATACTGATAGAGCATCTAAAAGAAACTCAGGAAGAAGCTCCTGGGTTTTTGTGTGAGAAATAATAAAGTGGATATCATACAAGCTCAGGCCAAGGAGATTGATGATCCTTTAAGTACTAATACACAAGCAGAAACAACGGCACTCTTACATGCTTTAAAGTACATAAAGACAGCACAACTAGACAAGGTGATTATAGAAACTGATTCTCTAGTACTTAAAAACATTGTGGAAAGAGTGTGGAAAGTACCATGGAAAGTAGTAAATATTATGGAGGAAATATGGAAGCTCATGCAAGGGAAAACATTGATGATATCAGACAATTTTAGAGAAGGGAACAAACTTGCCGATTACCTAGGTAACCTAGCCTTAGAGAAAGGGACAATTCAGGTGAACTGTTTTCAAGAATTAGAATCTCAAGGCAATAGAACAGTGAATAGTGATAACCTAGTGGTACACTATCTAAGAATCAGACAATGCAAAAAATAAACATATACTAGAAGCAGAGGAGGTGCATCAATGGAAATTTGTTCCTCAATTTCAAATCCTAAGGGAGGCGAATTATGAGGATCTGATTTGTACTAATAATTTTCTCAATTTTGCAGGTACAAAGCTAAACAAAACATATCAAAATGGACAAAAGTACAACAATAAGACATGGACATACATACAAGTACAAATGGTGAGCTACTGCGGTAAACACAAAAAGCAAACAACTCAAATAGAAGGGGCAACACTGACCAAATTGAGGATCAAGCAGTAGTGGTATCAACATCGTGTGATGTTTATTCTACTTCTCAGAAATCAATGGAAATCAGTAAAATCCCAACAGAGAGAGCTCACCCAATGGTCACAGGGATGCGATATATAAACCAAACAAACAGAGTTCAGAACAACAAACAGTAACACATAATCAAAGAAATCAAAAAGAGAGGATGAAGGACATACCTTGGTGGCAGGATCTCGACATCAAGTTAGAAATGGTCCTTACTAGGACAAAATCGATGAGGAGATGGCTGACCATGAAGTGTTTGGACAGTTCCAATTTCAAATTTCATTTTAGAGCTTTTAGAAATAGAATTTATTTGGTTTGATCTTTTATTTTATTTTTGTAGGGTCAAGTTTGATCCATCTTATGAACATTATCCCAATGGGAATGTAATTAATAAATGGCCTGATGGCCAAAACGTGTTTAAAAAAAAAGTAACCAGCACGTAATGTAACTCAGAATATTTTAAAGGGTGTTCAAACTTTAGATAAGCAAATACTTTTGTTTGAATTTCTGTGAAAGGTTTTAAGTATTGTAATGATCCTCATAATCATTTTATGTTTTCTGCTTGTTTTCCTTGTTTTGTCCCTCCTCATAAATTTATTATTTCTTTTATGACTTGTAGAGATGGTTAACACAATTTTCGATGAGTAGTTTCTGGAATGATTTCTATTTTAGAGTTTTGAATTCTAAAAATTTGATCAAAGTTGATGTTTTAGCTTAACTAAGTCGGATTCGAGTTTTGACGATTTCACTATGTTTGGATTATGATTTATGACATAGTTTGATCTTTTACACGAATATCATGTTAACTAGAGTGTATAGTTAAACAAGTTATCATGGTTTGCCTAGTCAACAGTGTTAGTTACAGTTAGTTAGAGGTAGTTAGTTCTAGAATCTTCCTAATAGCAGCTACACACACATGTTAAGTGTATGTTATATATACTTCTCAGATTGTAACTAACTTCTTATTCATTAGAAGATATTTTTCTGTTCAATTACTTCTTCTTCTGCATAACTCAAAGCTTAATTAATGGAGTTTGTCATGGTATCAGAGCCTTGGCAATTCTGAGGCTAGTAGATTTGTTGTCCAGCATAGAGTAGTGCTTAGGTTTTCAGTTGTGTCTCCAGTAGAATCGTGAATAAGAATCTTCCTTATCAAATGATCTAGATTCAGAAAAATAGATTGTTCATCAATGGCAGTGACAACTGAAGATGCATGAGGGTCCTTAGAAGCTGGTAATCTCAATTCGAATTCAACTCATATAGCTCCTACAATAAGCTACATAGCTCTAACTATTGACCATAATCATCATCTATATCTTCAACCTAGTGATACTCCAGGTAGCTCATTAATATCCTTACAGCTTACTGGCTCTGAGAATTATGCAACCTGGAGTAGATCCATGAGAATTGGACTCTTAGGTAAAAGTAAGTTAGGTTTTGTTGATGCTAGATTTCCTAAAATCGCAGTTTGCACCTGAACTGTTTGATCTTTGGGAAAAATGTAATGTTGTAGTCTTATCTTGGATTATGAATGTTGTTAGACCTGGTCTGCTAAGTAGTGTAGTATACGGGGGTAATGCTCACAAAGTATGGTGTAATTTGAAGAAAAGGTTTGATAAGATCAATGGTGCACATGTTTTTCAATTACACAGAGAGATTGATAGTCTTACTCAAGGTACAATGTTTGTGACAAACTACTATACTACTCTGAGAGGATTGTGGAATGAGTTTGACTACATTATGCCATGCCCAGGGTGTTCGTGTGCTGAGTCTATCAAGTTTAAGGAGCACTTTGAATATCAAAGGCTACTAGAGTTTCTTATGGTGGTTAATAAGTACTATTCTACAGCTAGAAGTCAGATTATGATGCGGAGGATATTGCCTCATGATAGTGCTAATTCCAGAGTGATTGAAAGCACAGCTATGTTCAGTCAGAAAGGTAGTAGTAGTCCTACTCCTGCTATAAATTATGGTGGAGCTCACTTTGGTATGCCTCCAGGGGAGATGATCAGTCAGGAAGAGGTCACTAAAACAATCAACATAAGCCACAGAAACCTCAAAAGACTCTCCTTATATGTGAAGTGTTTGGATATAGATGTCACACTATGGATCAATGCTTTAAAGTTAAAGGATATCCAGTTGGTTGAAGGTCTAAGAAGAAGGGTGCTAACTGTGGTTCCTATGCTAACAATGTTGATGTTGCTCAGTCTGCAGGTGTGAATACAAGCACATCTCACAATAACACTGAAGCCAACAACATGATTTCCTCATCTATTACTACTTTCTTCACACAAGATCAATACACCCAGAGCTTGCAGATGTTGTCCAAAGACAGTGATAATGGAGGAGAACATGCCAATATAGCTGCAGCTGCAGGTAGTTCCCTTTCTGCTTTAGTGTCACAATATGTCCATAATGGAGTGGATAATTGATATTGGAGCATCTAACCACATGACCTCTCTACTCGGATTCTTTGATTGAGTCAAAGTAGTACCAAAATCTGAAATGAGACAAGTTAATCTACCCACTGGAGATGTAGTTTTAGTGTCTCATGTTGGTACCACTAAAGTTAATAGTCATTATACTATTGAGAATGTCCTGTTTATACCTGATTTTAAATGCAACATTTTTTGAAAATCACAACTTACCAAAAACCATATTTGTATGGTTGTATTCTTTCCTGAATTGTGTATCTTTCAAGATTTCTCCAATGGACAGGTCAAGGGGAATAGTAGAGAAGATCAAGGTCTCTATGTTCTTAAAGAAGATCTAAGCAATCTATCTCATGTTCAATCACCAACAAGTAGTGCTAATTCAACTGGTTCTTCTGAGTCTATCTCCTTATGGCATATGAGATTAGGTCATGCTCCTCTAGAAGTATTAAATAGGTCTTCTAGTATTAGTCTTACAGATGTTGCAACTTCTAATCCTTGTATTGTTTGTCTATTAGCTAAACAATCTAAACTTTCTTTTCCTGTAAGAACTCATTTGTCTAAGTCTGTATTTGAATTAGTTCATTGTGATATCTGCGGTCCTTACAGGATACCTACTCACAATGGAATGAGGTACTTTGTAACCATTGTTGATGATTTTCAAGATATACATGGGTGTTTCTTCTGACTTCTAAGTCTGATACAATAGTGGTGCTGACGAAATTTTTTACTCAAGTTAAAAATCGATTTTATACCAGCATTAAAACTCTAAGAACTGATAATGGGAGTGAGTTTTTCAGTCATGCTTTTCAGTCACTCATGTCTAGTCTTGGTATTTTTCATCAGAGTACATGCATCTACACTCCACAATAGAATAGAGTTATTGAAAGGAAGCACAAAATAATCCTTGATATGTCAAGAGCCCTTAGGTTCCAGGCTTCTATTCCTTTAAAATTCTGGGGGGGAATGTGTTAACACAATTGTATATCTCCTCAATAGACTTCCCTCTAAGTTGTTGAAGTTCGAAACTCCCTTTGAAATGCTCTATTCACAACCCTTTTCCCTCTCTCATGTCAAGACCTTTGGATGTTTATGCTTTGCTACTTGTCCTAAGGATCTTGACAAATTCTCTTCTAGAGCTATACCTATTGTCATGATGGGGTATTCTTTAACTCAAAAGGGTTATGTTTTGTATGATTTGCACTCCAAATCTCTATTTGTCAATAGGCATGTTGTCTTCAAAGAGGAAGTGTTTCCTTTCAAAGATCTTCAAGCCTCATCGATCTAATCCTATTTTTCCAATCCTGAGTATAATTCCTCTTGATAATCCACCACTACCTGTTTCTATTCCTGCAAGTCCACCTCTTGCCTATTCTAGTCCCTCACCCGCTATTTCACTACATAGTTCTCCTGCTAGCTTGATTGAGTCTCCTCCTAGTGACTCTGTTGCTCCTCTAAGAAAATCATCTTGAACCAGTAAGCCTCCCCTATGGCTTCATGACTTTGTCACTACCAAAAAAACCAACTTCTGTTCCTTCCCCTTGTCTAATCACCTGACCTATGATCATGTGTCTCCTTTGTATGTTGCTAGTATGTCTGCCTATTAAGTTTTCATTGAACCATCCTCATATAAGGATGCAACACTTTATCAATGGGTTCAAGCTATGGCACTTGAGATTTCTGCCCTGGAAGTTAATCACACTTGGAGCCTGCAGGTGGACTTACCTCCTGGTAAAAAGCCCATAGGCTGTATATGGGTCTATAAGGTTAAATATAAGTCCACAGGAGAGATTGAGAGGTTGAAAGCCAGGTTGGTTACTAAAGGCTTTAGTCAACAAGAGGGATTAAATTATAGTAAGACCTTTAGTCCAGTTGCAAAGATGGTTACTATCAGGTCCATAGTGGCTCTGGCTGCTTCTAAAGGCTGGTTCATTCACCAAATGGATGTCCACAATGCTTTTCTTAATGGGGATCTTCTTGAAGAGGCGTACATGTCCATTCCTGTTGGGTTTTCTTGATAGGGGGAGAACGGTACTAAAGTCTGCAAAATAAATAACTAACTATATGGCCTTAAACAAACCCCTAGACAATGGAACCTAAAGTTGACTGAGTCCTTAGTTCAGTTGGGTTTCTGCCAAAGCCACTATGATTGTCCACTCTTTACTAGGCAGGTTGCAAGTGACATACTTATTGTGTTGGTGTATGTAGATGATCTACTGATAACTGGTAGCAATCAAAGTCTTATAAATGACACAAGAAGGGATCTTTAGAAGCAGTTTAAGATGAAAAATCTAGGTGAACTCAAGTTCTTTCTAGGAATTGAGTTTGCTAGATCCAGTAAAGGAATTCATATGTCTCAAAGGAAATATGCACTAGAACTAATAGTTGAATGTGGTCTTGGGGGAGCAAAGCCTGCAGGAACACCTTTTGAGCAAAATCAGAAGCTAACCGCTGTCAAGTATGATAATCCATATTACAAAATGAGCCTATGATGCAAGATCCAAGTAGATATCAGAGACTGGTGGGGAGAGTACTTTACCTCACAATGACTAGACCTGACCTAGCATTTCCAGTTCAGGTGTTACGTCAGTTCATGCACTATCCTAAAGAATCTCATATGAAGGCAGCACTAAGGGTGGTTAGATACTTAAAAGAAGCCCCAGGTCTTGGATTGTTAATGCCAGCTGAAGATACAACTTAATTGCTTGCCTATTATGACTTAGATTGGGGAGCATGCCTTGAAACTAGGAGGTCTGTCACTAGTTACCTAGTTGAACTTTTAGGAGCACTGATTTCTTGGAAGTCGAAGAAACAAGAAACAGTTTCTAGAAGTTCAGCTGTGGCAGAATATAGAAGTATGGCAAACTGTGCAGCAGAGATCACTTGGCTAGTGGGTCTATTCAAAGAACTTGGTGTTAGTATTGAATTACCTGTAAAGATGATGTGTGATAGTAAGGTTGCAATCCAAATTGCAGCAAATCCTATATTTCATGAAAGAACTAAACATATCAACATAGATTGTCATTTTGTAAGGGAAAAAATATGTCAAGGAATGATGAAGACAGAGCTCATTCATACCAAGGATCAGTTGGCTGACTTGCTCACAAAAAGCCTGGGTAAAGTACAACATCAAGTGCTATTGAACAAGACTGGAGTTGCTAACCTGTTTAGACCATGAGCTTGAGGGGGAGTGTTAACTAGAGTGTATAGTTAAGCAAGTTGTCATAGTTAGCCTAGTCAGCAGTGTTAGTTACAGTTACCTAAAGTTAGTTAGAGGTAGTTAGTTCTAGAATCTTCCTAATAGCAGCTACACACACATGTTAAGTGTATGTTATATATACTCCTCAGATTGTAACTAACTTATTATTCAATAGAAGATATTTTTTGTTCAATTACTTCTTCTTCTTCTGCATAACTCAAAGCTCCGTTAATGGAGTTTATCATATCAAGACATTCAAAAATGATTAAGGTCATGAGTTGATTTCTAATTTTCCTAAAGTTTAGAGTTGA
>NC_064290.1:45293860-45345520 GCF_019186545.1 Solanum stenotomum
TTAAATTTTGGCCAAAATTTATAAGTTAAAACACCTAACGGCACACACTAAAAATGAATGCCTCAAAACCCGAACCAACCATCCTAATAGATAAGAAATGACCTTTGGAGTTAATTACGCTGATGGAATTCTCATCTGAGCATGTTCACAAAAATATTGACCAAAGTCAAATTTTGGCCAAAACATAAGATTTAAAACACCTAACGGCACAAACAAAAAATGGAAGCCTCAAAACTTGAACCAACCTTCATGTTAGATCAAAAATGACCTTTCGAAGCTAATGACACTGACAGAGTTCTAATCTGAGCACGTTTACATAAAATATTGACCAAAGTCAAGTTTTGGCTAAAATTTAAAAGTTAAAACGCCTAACAACACAAACTGAATATGAAAGCCTCAACACTAGACGTTGATTTACCAAAAAATTTCACTTCAGTTGGTAAATTTACCAACTATTCAAATATAAGTTAGTAATTAATAATTTACCAATAAATTTTATCATAATTGGTAATAGTTACTATTCAACTAAACATTCATATGTAATATTACCAACTAATAATTAATATGTTGGTAAATTTTACCAATGGATTAATGATCGGTTGGTATATTACCAACTATTATAATGATGTTAGTAATTTACTAACTACAATCTTTATTCGTCTGTAAAATTTCCAACTAATTGGATAATGGTTGGCAAGTTTACCAACAAATTACATTTCGTTACTAATTTACCAATACATTTATATTTGGTTGGTAAATTTAGCAACACAATCTTGCCGTTGGTAAATGTTTGGTTAGTAATTCATTGGTAATATGTTAATAAATTATATAAACAATTTTTTTGTCATATTTACCTACCGATATAAACTTCGTTGGTAATATTACAAACAAAAGGTGTGCGTTAGTAATATTTCAGTTGGTAATCCATTGATAGAATGTTGCTAAATTTGGCGCCATTTTTTCCCGCCGTATTTACCAACTAAAATACTTAGTAAGATTTTGGTTGGTAATCTGTTAGAATTTCGTTGTTAAGTTTTAAAATATAATTCGGTTAGAAATATGTTGGTAATTTATTAGTAGAATACTAACCAACTTAAGTTGTTAGTAAAATTTGTTGGCAATTTGAGGTTTTTTTGTAGTGAAAAGTAATCTCAAACAATCAGATTTACTTCTTTAGATCATTCTTTTTCTATTCATTGACTTGCTGTAATAGTTTTTTTTCCCTATGACTCTTGTCATGTATCCTCTATATAAATCAACAAGTCAATACATGTTTTCATAATTTTGATTCTAAGTATTTTGCAGAGGGGTTCTCTCTTTTATGATATATCATGGTAAATTATTTGATTACTTCTCTTCTTACTCGTTGTGTTCCTTTTTATGTGAGGATATTACTGTTTAGAGTGTCAAATAATTTACTAATCATAATTTCTCAAACTTTTATATGTTGAACCATTAATTATTTTATCGACGTAATATAATATTTTTTGTGTAGTTTTTAAATATATACATTTTATTTTAATTTGGTTGAAGAATATATATTGTATTAAAAATCACAACTAAGTGTTCTGACCCTCATACTCTGATCCTTTCACACAAATTAGGACATAAAGAGTGTTTAGTTTTCCAAAGATAGAACACCATTCACAAAATTATGGCTGTCACTGATTACTTCATATCAATGCAAAAGTATAAATATTCTATAGATAATCTAAATGTGGAGAAAGTAATTTATGACTAGTCTTTTTTTTTTCTTCTTATTTTATATAATGTTCGATTGTGGTTAAATGTAATATTTTGTTTCTTTAAATCTCAAACAACCAAATTTCCTTCTTCGGATTATTCTCATTTTGTTCATTCACTTATAACAATTATTTTTACTTGATTTTTTCCATTTAAATCATGTGTTGTATCTTCTATATATATAATCCACAATCCAAGGCCTTTTTCTAAAGAAAAAAATTGATTTTAAGTTTTTGTGGAGCTATTTTGTCTTTTTCGATATATCATGGTAATTTATTCGCTCGAATGTTTTCCTCAATCCTATCACTTAGGAGACATTTTTGAGAAATCATGGCAAAAATTTTAAACTTTTAAATATTTTATATAGGATACATGATAAATTTCATTTTTTTTTGTGAATGACATACACTTCTTAATAAATGTGTATCATGAAAAAGTTTTATTTGTATGATTTTAATCTAACTTTAGTCCTGGTATATTTTTCAATTGTAATTCTCTATTATCTTGTAAAGCTCCCTATTCTATTCATTTAATTCCCTTTTTCTTTGTGAAATAAAAATAATGTAGAAATGTTTGATCTATAATTTGGGAGTCTGAAACCAAAAGGGCAACAAATTTTTTCGAAAATTCCAAAAGGGCAACTCAATTAATTATGAAACCAAAAGGGCAACAATTTTTAATGCCGTGTAAATCGGGTTTTCTAAAACGAGGCTCAAATTCCAATGAGTCTTACAAGGTTCAAATTCCGATGAGCCTTACAAGGCTCAGCCGTCAATGAGCCTTACAAGGCTCAGCCGCCAATGAGCCTTACAAGGCTCAGCCGCCAATGAGCCTTGCTGGCTATTATTTTTTAAAAAAAAACATTCTCGTTTTATCTTCTTGTTTGTTAAAAGTCTAATAATAATAATAATACATAGTTGTTGATATGATGCATAAAGATAGTTTAGACCTTATTGCTAGCCATTACTTTGTGGTTTTTCAAACAAACTAAACCCAAAGTTTAGACCTTATTTACTAGTTAGTCTTCAACTTTTTTTTATGTGAAATTATAATTTGGTTTATTACTTGCAGAATGATAAAATTCAGCCTTCTTTAGTCATACTTTATTTTGGTGGAAATGCCCTATTGATGAATATGTTGAAAACATGAGAAAAATTATATTTCATATCAAGGTAAAAAATAATAATATACTCTTTAAATAACTTATAGTAAACATGAACCATGCATATATGTTGGAGTTCGAAAACTTCAATTTTATATATATAATTTTAAAAAAATTGATAGATCATATAAGAGACATGATAGAAAATACAAAAGACAACACTTCTAGAGATTATCGTCTATCTTGATATTGTTGTTGTTGTTGTTTATGTCTACCGGTTCCACAGGTGGTGGGTACGTGTGGCCTTGTTGTTCTTCGAGGGTTGTTGATGTCCTGTCAAATTTTATTTATTACTGAATTCTATTAATGTTTTATAAATGTCAAAATTGAAAATTTGTCGATTATATATATATATATATATATATATATAAAATTGAAGTTTTCGAACTGCAACATATATGCATGGTTCATGTTTACTATAAATTATTTAAAGAGTATATTGTTTTATTTTACCTTGATATGAAGTATAATTTTTCTCATGTTTTCAACATATTCATCAATAGGGCATTTCCACCAAAATAAAGTATGACTAAAGAAGGCTGAATTTTATCATTCTGCAAGAGAATAAACCAAATTATAATTTCACATAAAAAAAGTTGAAGAAAAAAAAAAATCAACTAAGTAGTAAATAAGGTCTAAACTATTGGGTTTAGTTCGTTTGAAAAGCCACAAAGTAATGGCTAGCAATAAGGTCTAAACTATTGGGTTTAGTTCGTTTGAAAAGCCACAAAGTAATGGCTAGCAATAAGGTCTAAACTATCTTTATGCATCATATCAACAACTATGTATTATTATTATTATTAGACTTTTAACAAACAAGAAAATAAAACGAGAGTTTTTTTTTAAATAACAGCCTACAAGGCTCATTGGCGGCTGAGCCTTACAAGGCTCATCGGAATTTAAGCCTTGTAAGGCTCATTGGAATTTGAGCCTCGTTTTAGAAAACCTTATTTACATGGCGTCAAAAATTGTTGCCCTTTTGGTTTCATAATTAATTGAGTTGCCCTTTTGGAATCGAAAAAATTTGTTGCCCTTTTAGTTTCAGACTCTATAATTTGGGGATTTTTTTTTTCTTTTAATTTTTATATAAATGATTTTTGGTTTTTCTTATACTTATCTTCATTTGTTGATACACTCTTCCAAAGGTTCACGGGAAAAGTCAAGTGGTTTGAAGGCAATGGTGCTAACACAGATTGTTGCTTTAAGTAAAGCACTACGGGATGTTGCTAACACGATTGTAAGATTTTTGTGTTGGGATATATACTATTAACCATATGTTAAGAAATAATATTTATTATAGAATAGATATTTGCTCAATTTTAATAGATCATATATTCGTTTATGGTGTCTATTACTTATATAGTAGATGATTTAGTGTGTAGAGTTTTAGCTTATACACAGAGGATTAAATCATCGGTTCTTATAAGTATAAAGTTTTTTGTTCACAATCTAGGATGGAAATTGGACATGCCATCGGTACAATTGTAGCACAAGATTATTATGGGTAATTTATCTTGATTATGGGAACAGTATAGTTCCAACTTCTTGTGCTAGTGCGTTTTGTATGTATTGAACGGGACCGAGTAGAGATAGTTGTTTTAGACTGACTGACAAAACATATTCTCTAAACTATTAAATGTACTTATATTCTTAATCCTGATATAACTATTATGATCTGTATATATTAATTATCGTTTTGATTTATTAAAAGGTGAGATTCTGAGATGGGTCAATATGTCTGGTAAGTTGGATGATAATAATATATATTGGTGAAATAATAAGTTAGTTGATGAAATCCATGTCTCGTTATACGGATTGATTGATATGCCTTTTTGAGAAACTTATAAGTTTTCATCGTGTCAAATCTTGCAAGTGGATTTATGAATCCGACACATGAAGTAAGTTAAGTAGTGCTCTAAAGGAAATTAATCATTAAGTTAAATTCGTCAGTAATTTAATTTATTGATTAGTATCTGAAATCTTAACATGGGGAATTACATAAGTGTTTAATGGGGAATTACGAAATATAAATAGAGGAGTGCAATTACGAATTTCTAGTGGAATGATTTGTAATTTATTATGGTAAGAATAATTCAAATTAATTATTTGGAAATATTTCCATAATAGGAAGCCTCAGTAATTAATTATGTGGTCCCTCCAATGCCCATATTTAACTAGAACTCAGAATCCTAATTCTAAAGGGAAAAGGGGAGAGGCGTTAGTTTTCTTATAAAAAGAAAACTAGCGTGTATTTTTCGGTTGAAGAAAAATAACGTGTGTTTGGTTCTCCTCTTTGGACTGTGAAGAAATCTCTATAATTAGGGATTCTTCTTGCCCTAGATTGATTAGTTTTCTATTCGATACTTGCCCACCCAAGTATTGAGAGAGTTCAGATGTGAACTTGGGATCACTGTAGAAGACCATGGCTATCTTGTAGATTCACTTGAAGGACTGTCTAACTTGGGGATTCGCTTGAAGTTATCTGTTCATGCTTCAAGAGGTATTTATCGAATTAAATTTCAGTATGTTTATGTGTTCTAGCATGATTATGTGGTCTAGCATAAACAATATTGGTTATCTATTATTCATGTAAGCATTAAGATTCGAGTATGCTTTCGTTGTGCATATATGTTTTCCAACATTTTGATGAGTCATTTTTCTCTTGTTCTATTTTAGTTTTGTATTCTTTTTATTTTCATTTTTGAAGAGGTTGTCCAAGCCATTTAACTATGTTTTTAAAGTTTTGGCTTGAATATTTACGTTTTTAATTAGTATGTGAGCAAAACTTTACTAAATAGTCTCTATACTTCTCTTAATTAGTGTCTATGTCTAACGAGTTCCTAATTCCAATACTTATCCTATACTTTACCCTTTTTTATGATAAAAGAGAATTACAGCTGAAAAATATCACATGACTATAAAGATAGATTAAAATCATACAAATAAGATTTTATTTTCATGATGTACGTTTATTTAGAAGTGTATGTCATTAACAAAAAAAAAAGAAATTGATCATGTATCCTATACAAAATATTTAAAAGATCAATTTTTTTGTCATGGTTTCTCAAAATGTCTCTTAAGTGATGGAATTGGGGAAGACAATCGAGTAAAAAAATTACCATGATATAATCCCAAAAGATAAAATCGCTCCACAAAACTTAAAATTGATAAAAAAAAAAAAAAATAATTAAAAAAAGGTCCTGGATTGTGGATTATATATAGAAGATACAATACGTGACTTATATGGAAAAAAAAATCAAGTAAAAAATAGTTGTTATTAGTGAATGAACAAATGAGAATAATCCGAAGAAGCAATGTTGGTTGTTTGAGATTTTAAGAAAAAACTATTGCATTTAACCAAAGTTTTTTTTTTTTTTTTTTAACTAAGCAATTTTCATTAATAAATAAAAGAACCTTCGAAGAGAAGAGTACAAGCAAGGGGGCCTAGACCTTACATTACCGATCCTATTGCAATAATAAAACTCTACTACTTAACAAGCATGAAGAAAAAGAGAGCTAGAGAAAACTAGGTATTCTATGATCATCGTAGAGTTTATAGTATTCTCTATAATGATATTACAAATGAAGATACTTAAGTAATGCAAGAATATAAAAGTCAAGAATAAGATTGAGTTATTAGCCTCAAACTTCAATTTATATATGTACGAACTAAAAAAGATAGTTTGCCCGTCAAAAGTAACTTGAGGTATTTTCTTTTCCTCTTCTTCTTCAACTCTGTCCAAAAACACTTGATAGTTCATCAATTCTTATTGGATTTATTGGATCTTGTTAAAGTTGTTGACACTATCATATGATTTTGCTTTGCTAGTCGCATTGGTAGGTTCCTTGGAACAAATTCCTCAGTCACCTTACCATCCCAACTGTGTTGCCTTCCATGTGCCTTCTTTTTTATTTTGTTGCTTCCACTTCTTTGTTGCCTTGGTGAGAGATCCCCTTCCTTGGCCACCTTATCAAAGCATATGTCCAACATCTCTTCCTCATCATCCCCATCAGATTGTTCCCAAGTCAATATCATAAGCTGCAGTTGGACTAATTCCTGAAATTATAACTTTTGGATCATGCTCTTAGCCAATACTCCAACATCTTTGGTGTTCATGGTCAAACTCTTTTTAAAGCTATCAACTGTCATTGCCATAGATGGTTGTTGTGTCGTAATTTGGCTATCTCTAGAAAAATCACTTTTTGAAATGTTTCAAGTATAAAACAATTTGAGAAAAAATACTTAGAAAGAGTCGCCACTTAATTTTTTAAAGAAATTAAGAAAACTTATAATTTTCAAAGATTTAAACAGAAAAAATCATTTGAAAATACCAAAGAGGGTTCGAGGTTCAATTTACACTTTGAGAAGGGTTTAAGCATTTCAAGTGTCCACTAACATGCGGTTGACCTGCGACTTGACTAAAATATATTTTGACTATTTTTTTAAATTTTTTTTTTTTTTTTAAAAAAAGAAGATGATTTAACATAAAACTAATAATTTACAATATTTGATTAATTCTAAGAAAATAGTTAAATAAATGCCACATTTATTTTATTTTATTTTTGTTTTAGAGAAAGGAATCCTAAATGAAACATTTGACTCGAAATACAAGTGATTAGAATATTATTAAAACTAGATTAATTATAATTTATTTAATTTATTTAATTCATTTTAAAATAACTTAAACCAATTAAATACGTTAAAGCATGAAAATCATTTTAAAATTAATTGAAGAATAAAAGTTTTGACTAACCTTCTTAAGAAAATGACTAAGTATTTATAATAATAATTTACACTATTAGATTAACTTTGAGAAAATAGTTAAACAAAGAGCAATTTTTATTTTTTAAGAAAATAGGACCTTAATTGAAACATTTGAATTAGAGACAAGTAATTAGAATTTTAACGAAACTAAATTAATTGGTTTCTATTTGAGTCATTTTTGGTTTATGAAAGAACTATTTTAAACTAAATAAATAAAAAGTTTTGACTAAAGATTATAAATGAAAATACAAGAGTTGATAAAATGAGATTTGTTAGAAATAAAACAACACAGAGAAATAGTTTGTCTTTTGGGGAATTCGATTAAGTTAATTAACAATTCTAAAGTTAGAGTTAATAAACAACAAACACTAATTAATTATAATTAAATAATTTAAGAGTAAGGGAGAGAAGTTGAATTTGGGCCTTTCTTGGGCCAAATTCGTTGTTGTTTTTGGAGTTTAACACAATTCCCCTTTTTGTATATATTTGATGTATATCGGATGTATACATCCCATTTTTCTGCTTTTCGGGACTTGTACGTCAACTCCAAAGACTTGTTCTTCGATTTCTTAAAGTTGGATGACTCGATAAAAGAATTTTGGGCCTCCATGTGCCCTCTCGAAATGCGAAGGGAAGAAAGATGAAGCCCAAGAGGGACTCGAGTTAGTGTCACATGTAAACAAATAAGAAATAAAAATTAACGAGACGATCATGGGACAGAAGTAGTACATTTTTAAAGTGTGAACAATGAAATCACTCAACAGATTCATATATGGTTAAAAAAAATAAAAAAATAAAAAAATGATCATTTTAAAGTAGTCATTTAATGAGAGAACCTGGATGTTCTAATCAATTACTACTTAGCATATTAAGATGAGAATAAACCGTACATACGACTATTAAATCCCTTTGGCAAATAAGGATAATAAAATAAGCATTCTTGCAACCCATTAATCATATAAGAAGACTTTAGATTTTAAGCAAAGACATCTAAACGTGAAGGATTCAAATAAGGCCAAATAAGTTTAGAAAGAGTGGATCAACTATTTTACCATAAAAATTATAAACTACTCAAATATCACACAGTGAAGTGATGCCCAAAAGTGGAACCATATATTATTATAAAGCTAAAGAATGTCAATAAGAGATAACCTTGCACCAAATGTGACCCATGAACTATTTTTTTTTTTAAAGACTTGTTAATCAGATTGACAAATATTTTATTTTAATTTTTTTTTAACGAAATGAGCTCCATTCTGCCAAAAATTACAGCAAACAAACAGTTTTATACAACTCGAAACGACAACAATATGAACGAGAATTATGGTGCACTCGATCAACACTATTTTTCAACAGAATGCTCAAGCAAGAGGATACAATATTGACCAACCACCCCCAAATTATATATTTGCCTCAAAAGTTCAACAGTGACATTCAGCAAAAGATTTGAGGCGAGGACGGATGCACACGCAAAAATAAACTTAAACAACTACATACACTGGTTCATACCTTTATCTTACGGCAAGGAAAGAATAACACGATGATCATCTAGAAATTCAAACGGTGAAGGAAATAAGTCTAGAGACTCATATTCAAACCAAACAAACTTTCAAACAAAAGTACAGAAGTCGAAATGAAAAAGAGACAAGAATGAAACCGAAGAGACCAATAGAGTGTTCATCATATAATACTCAAAATCAGAATAAAACGTGAATAAGGGGAGTGGTATTATGAACGTAGTTACTCTATAAATAAAGAAATGCCTAATCACATAAATAGAAATAGAAATCCCAAAGAACAACAGAGTACTACTTGAGCTAAGTTAAACACAAGTTGAGGAGATTGCAAGACTCAAGATTAACAATACAACAAACTTTATATTCCTCTAGCAGATAAGAAGAAATTAGGACAATTAAGATTTTCTATGACTTAACAGACAATCAACCCAATTAAACTACATCCAAAGATTAAATTAGCAGGACATCATCTTGGACATTTAAACCGATACAAAATTATGCGGACTAAGGGAAATCAGGTTTAAATAACGGAAAACAAAACTTAAACACATTTTAACATTTTGATGTAGGCCAAACGCTAGCCAGAAAAACAGTCCATAGGTCCAAACAATAAAATGAATAACTGAAACAATGAATCTCAATAGTTCCGAACAGCAGCTAATTCATCAAAAATAAATAAGTAATAACAATAAATTAGAACTCATAAAAACACAGGAACAACAACTATCAACTTTAGCATAGAATAATAACAAACTAGAAAACAAGATTCAGCTATAGAGAAAAAAGGAGAAGTTACCTATTTCGGTGCAGCGATTTGAGACAAAAAAACAAGCAGATCATGACAACCTCTACCACACCGAGGCTCGAACACAAACGACAATCGAGATATATAGGCTGAAATGTCGGACTTGACCCTGAAACTAAGTATCTCCTTTGCTTTTCTAGAAGTGTATTTTTGTATGTATTACGACTACTTTGCTTAAATTGATCTTAATATTTTGCTCTAAAATTTTCTCTCTCTTAACAATGGAGAAAGATGAGGTATATATAAAGGGGGGAAAATCAGAGCTCGCGATTTGAACGAGGCGGGTGAATTTTCGAAGTAGCTTGGGGCAAAATTGTCAATCCGAATTCAATCCCCATTTGAATTTTTCTTCCCCAAGGGAAGGGAAAGCTGCTGCTTGTGCTATATATCAACCGAAATCCCCCAAAATCCGGATGGAAAGATCAAGGCGGGCGGTTGTTATAGAGAAAGCTGTGGGAGCTGTTGTTTGTTGACGCGTGAGGGAGATGAAAACGCGCACTGCTGCTGTCTGGTTCTCGTTTGCCAGCTGTTGTTGAAGTTTCTAGATTTTTATATTGCACTCATGTGTTGGTGAAGAAGAGAGAGAATGCGGGGGTTGTTTTGTTTGGGCTGCTGGAGACGTTCTGGAAATTTTGGTTCTCTTTGTGAAGGAGAAATGCATTTGGGCCGGGTTGAGGGGATTATTAGGTTGGGTCGGCTGGAATGGAAAAGAATTGGAAAAGAGGTGGGTTGGGGGTAATTGGTTTGGGCTGCTGGAGGGAGTATAATGGACTGAGAATTTAATTGTGATTGGAAATTGGAATTGGGTCTGCTGGAGTGAAACAAAAGGGCCCAAAATTGTTCTTGAATTGGATTTGAAGAAAGTCTTTGGAGAAATCTACAAATTAACAAATTTCATTTAGGATTTGACCACTTGAATTGTAATTGTGGTCTAAAACGGCATAGAAATATAGCCAAATTGAAGAATTGGTAAGTTCGGCTAAAATCTAAACAAGTCGAATCAATATTTAATTAATTAATGAGATTCTTAATCTTAACGAAATAAAATAATTAATTTAAGTACAAACTAATTAACTCAAAATTATAACTATAATTTAAGGTAATTTTGATAAAATATTTAACTAAAAAATGTAAAATCTTTTGTGATGATTTTCAAATATTAATAAAATATACTAATTGTATACATAATTATATAAAGCACATATATTGTTTAAAAATTATAAGAATGAAACAACTATTTAAATAACTTGAAAATTGTATTTTTGAAATATTATAAAACTAACTATTTTAAAACGTTTGATATTGAAGAAGCTCAATGATTAATTTATATATTGGAGGGTCAAAATTGGGTGTCAACAATGGTTTTGCCTTACTTGTAGGCACAAATTCCGGTGCTTGAGGGCTTAACTTATTCATAGGAGGTGAAGTAATGTTTTCCTCTTCCTTAACTAAATCTGCCCATTTAGAAGCACTCGTTTCCTTTTGTTTTTCTTTACAAAATTCAAACCTTTGTTAGCTTCCTCTGGATGCGAAACAACCATGATAGGTGTATTTGGACTGATTTCTTTACCATCTATACCCTCTGTAACAATAAACTCATTTTCATATGTCAAAACAACTTGTTGATCAACATGCACCCTATTCTTGTCCAAATCTCAAGGAACAAGATCTGAATTTGTTAACGTCTTTGTCAAACTTGGTAGAATTTTGTGTGTGCTGAAGTACACCAGTAACAGGTTGGGATTTGCCTAAAGTACTCCCAAATTCAATAGATAATTCATCTGTACCATGTATCCTTTCTTGCTATCCAACATTCTCATCTCGCAACACGTCGAATTGTGTACATTCAATTACGATGTTGCTTCTATCAAGCTCAACCTCTGTACAATTGTTTTGGTGCAAAATCTGATTGTTTGAGGACTTAGAAACACCTTTTTTTTTATGTGAGACCAAAGTCCATTCATTATTGGAGTTTCCTGCAATGGAGTTGTCTTGTTTAGAAGCAACTACATTAGGCGAACTCAACACTTCATCTTTCCCAATACCCCGCCTAGCGGCCTCAATCGATTTGCCTTTGTTCTCTAGATTCTCTTCATTATTAGAGTTAAAAGTTGTAGCTTCTTCAGAACTATTTGCAATAGCTCGATCAACAGTAGCATCCCTGACAACCACCAAATTATTTCGAGAATCTCTTCCTTCACCAGAATTATCATCAGGGACCAACTATCGTTGTTCTTCTTTGTTGCTTTTGCTCTGAAATTTAGCATTTATAAGCTCCCTTGCATCACCTTGATATTGCTCCACATATGTACCTTTATCTGTTGCATCATTCTAATTTTTAGCACCGACCTTGTCGAGAAACACACGACAACTATTTTCATCATGCCCTTGTCGCTTACAATGTATACAATACCTTGGGAGATTATCATAAACAAACTCTTGATAATACTCAATAACTTTTCCTGAATCTTTGTCCATGAAGAATAATTTTATTTTTTTGGATGCTTATCCAGTAGATCTAGAATGACCTTAACTCTAGCAGTACTTGGCCTGGTACGTTCCTGAGTGGCTTTATCTACATCAACTGGTTTCCCAATGGCTGAAGCAATTGATAAAAGTGATTTTTTGGCAAAAAGATTTGGTGGCAGATCTAGAAAAGATATCCATGTCAATGCTTTCGATGTTTCTTCCTTAGGATTGAACCATATTGTCCAAAGAAATGTTCTAAACAGAAACTCTTCACCATGGAATTTGATATAACCAAAATTTCTCGACAAAACTTGAACGAAGTCTTCATATAAATCAAACCTGATTAAGTATGACGAAACTCAAGTTGTCCAATGTTACAATGACCTTTAATATCGAGTTGATTTGGAAGAACCTTGCGCAATTCATGTAAATCTAGTTTTTCGTAAGAAAATTTGAGAATAACGACTGGATGTAGTCCTTCCTCTATGCTAAATTCATTAACTTCATCCATGGTGAATTCGATGGTTGGCTCTCCATGAATGAACTTAATTGGTTTCAACTCAGTTTTGGATATAGGCCTGGTAGAAGAATTGGCTTGAAGTTGTGCAACGTATGTTGGTTTATGTGTTGAATCAGTAGTATTTTGGATATGTTGTGGTAGTCTTTTGTCCCCAGCAGGAGGCTGGGACACAACTAGAACAACCATAGGACTGCCACCCTCAAATCTCCATGAGAGAGGAGAAGAGCGTGGGTTTAGGGTTTACTAGTTCAAGGCCTTGTAGATGCATTTAACCAAAGTAGAACATTATATAAAATAAGAAAAAAATGTCCGGTCTTAAATTACTTTCTCTTCATCTAGATTATCTATAGAATAATTATACTTTTGCATTGAGATGATGCAATCAGTGACGTAGCAAATTTTTTTGTAAAGGGGGGGGGGGGGGGNTCAACTTTGGATAAATAAACACTCCGTATGTCCCAATTTGTGTGAAAGGAAGGAGTATGAGGGTCATTACACTTAGTTTTGATTTTTAATACGGTATATATTCTTCAAAAAAATTAAAATAAAATGTATATATTTTAAAGACTACATAGAAAATACTATAAGTCGATAAAATAACTAATGGTTCAAAATATAAAATTTTGAAAATATTATGATTAGTAAATTATTTGACACTCCAAATAGAAACATCTTCACATAAAAAGGAACACAAAGAGTAAGAAAAGAATGAATCAAATAAATTACCACGATATATTGGAAAGGAGAAGACACACTCTCCAAAAACTTAAAACTCAAAATTATGAAAACAGGTCTTGGCTTATCGATTTATATAGAGGATACATGACAAGAGTTATAGGTAAAACAACAATTATTGCAAGTCAATGAATAAATAAGAATGATCTAAAGAAGTAAATTTGGTTTATGAGATTTTTTAAGAAAGAAAATTATCACATATAACAAAAATTGCATATTTTATAAATAAATATTGACTAGTCTTAAATTAGTTTCTCTGTGTCTAGATTATCCATTGAAATATTATAATTTTACATTGACATGGCGTAATTAGTGATGTAGTTAGTGACAAAATAAATGACATAATTAGTCCATGATATCATAATAAGGGGTAAGCCTGCTAATGTTGTTATCAAACTAGACATGGCAAAAGCTTATGACAGTATCTTGGATATTTTTTACAGAAATGCTCAGAAAAATAGGTTTTGGGGAGATCCTAATAGATATGATTTATAAAATCGTATCCAATAACTGGTATTCAATACTAGTTAATGGACAACCTCATAGTTTGTTTAAGTCCACAAGGGGAATGAAACAGGGTGATCCCTTATCACCAACTTTATTTATACTGGCCGCAGAATGTTTATCTAGAGCTCTTAATGCACTTCATTGTAAGGAGGGGTACAAGGAGTATGGAATGCCAAAGTGGAGTCTATATGTGAACCATTTAGCTTATGCAGATGATATTATCATATTTGCATCAACAGACAAATATTCTTTAGAGTTGATAATGAAAACCTTGTTAGAGTATGAAAAGGTAAGTGGACAATTGATTAACAAAGCAAAAAGTGCGGTCTTTATGCATCATCTCACCCCCCAAGCTCTAGTGGATCAGGTATATGTTGTGAAAAGAATCCCAAAGAAAGATTTTCATTTCACCTATTTGGGTGTGCCAATGTATTATAGTAGGAGACAAAATATTTTCTACAAAGAACTTTTGGATAAAGTCCAAAACAGATTGAGTTCATCGACAAGAAAACTCTTATCTATAGAAGGAAAGAGCACTTTGATAAAATGTGTCATGCAGAGTATGCCTATTCATTTATTATCAGCATGTGAACCTCCAGCTAGAGTCATAGCCCAACTACACCGAATATTTGCTAAATTCTTCTGGAGCAACTCAGTTGGAGACTCTAGTAAACACTGGGCAACTTGGACAACAATATTTCATCCATATGAAGAAGGTGGAGTGGGTTTCAGAAGTCTTCAAGATATATCTAACGCACTATTTGCAAAGCTATGGTGGAACATGAGAACTAAAGAATCATTGTGGAGAAGTTATATGAGCAACAAATATTTGAAGAAACATCATGCAGTGGTGGTACAAGCTAAGACAAACACATATATCTGGAAGATAATGATTAAATGCAGAGAAGAAGTAGAATTTGAAATTTGGTGGTCAATTAAGCATGGTTATTCTAATTTTTTGTTAGATAACTGGACAGGTTTGGGTGCTCTGTATAAAATTATTCCCCCAGAAATTTAGTACAACCAAACAGTTATTCTAGTCAAAGAAGTAGCAGAAACAGGACATTGGAATGAACAAACTTTAAAAGAATTACTTCCTCAAGATTTGGCAGATCACATTGTACAAAAAATCAGTCCACCCAAGGACACTGACGAGTTTGATAGACCTTACTGGAAATTGGACTCTAGGGGAAAGTTTACCGTAAGTACTGCATTCCAGAAAGTAAGAAAAAAAAAAGAAGTTAACAAGGTGTACAACCTCACGTGGATCAAAGGCGTGCCTATTAAAATCTGTTTTTTCATGTGGAAATCCAAACTACCCCTAGATGATACATTGAAGAAGTGGGAAATTCAATTCCCTTCAAGATGCTATTGTTGTGAAAATCCTAAAGTAGAAGACATTTCTCATGTATTCGTACACTCCCCTGTTGCTCAAATGGTATGGAAGCACTTCTGTGGGCCAGTAGGAATCAACGTGGAGAACATGCAGCTATCCCAAGTTATTAATTTATGGTGGGAGATCGATGCACATCACCAGATTAAGTATATATTTCAGGTTGTCCCTTCTATCATAGTATGAGAGTTGTGGAAAAGGAGAAACACAATAAGATATGGGAATAAAATCTCCAGTAACAAGGTGATCTATCAAATTATGCATACATTGATTCAATTCATGAACTAGGAGGAGAAACTGCACGTACATCCCATACAAATGGGCAATGGTGGTAGAGGCTATTCACAACTATAATCCAGCAGTAAAGGTAACTATAATTATTTGGAGACCACCAGATACTGGTTGGATTAAAGTTAATACTGATGGAGCATTTAAAAGAAACTTAGGAAGAAGCTCCTGGGTTTCTGTGTGAGAAATAATAAAGGGGATATCATAATAGCTCAGGCTAAGGAGATTAATGAACCTTCAAGTACTAATACACAAGCAGAAACAACGTCACTCTTACATGCTTTAAAGTACATAAAGACAGCACAACTAGACAAGGTGATTATAGAAACTGATTCTCTAGTACTTAAAAACATTGTGGAAAGTACCATGGAAAGTAGTGAATATTCTGGAGGAAATATGGAAGCTCATGCAAGGGAAAACATTGATGATATCACACATTTTTAAAGAAAGGAACAAACTAGCCGATTACCTAGCTAACCTAGCCCTAGAGAAAGGGACAATTCAAGTGAACTGTTTTCAAGAATTAGAATCTCAAGGCAAGAGAATAGTGAACAATGATAAACTAGTGGTACCCTATCTAAGAATCAGACAATGCAGAAAATAAACATATACTAGAAGCAGAGGAGGTGCATCAATGGAAATTTGTTCCTCAATTTCAAATCCTCAGGGAGGCGAATTATGAGGATTTGATTTTTACTAATAATTTTCTCAATTTTGCATGCACAAAGCTAAACAAAACATATCAAAATGGACAACGGTACAACAATAAGACATGGACATACATACAAGTACAAATGGTGAGCCATTGTGGTAATCACAAAAAGCAAACAACTCAAATAGAAGGGGTAACACTGACCAAATTGAGGATTGAGCAGTGGTGGTATCAACATCATATGATGTTCATTCTACTTCTCAGAAATAAATGGAAATCAGTAAAATCCCAACAGAGAGAGCTCACCCAACAGTCACAGAGATGCGATATATAAACCAAACAAACAGAGTTTAGAACAACAAACAATAGCACATAATCAAGGAAATCAAAAAGAAAGGATGAAGGACATACCTTGGTGGCAGGATCTCAACATCAAGTTAGAAATGGTCCTTACCAGGACAAAATCGGTGAGGAGATGGGTGACCATGATGTGTCTGGACAGTTCCAATTTCAAATTTCATTTTAGTGCTTTTAGAAATAGAATTTATTTGGTTTGTTTTTTTTTTATTATTTTTGTAGGGTCAATTTTGATCCATCTTTTGAACATTAGCCCAATGGGCATGTAATTAATAAATGGCCTGATGGCCAAAACGTGTTTAAAAAAAAAGTAATCAGTACGTAATGTAACTCAGAATATTCTAAAGGGTGTTCAAACTTTAGATAAGAAAATACTTTTTTTTGAATTTTTATGAAAGGTTTTAAGTATTGTAACGATCCTCATAATCATTTTATGTTTCTGCTTGTTTTCCTTGTTTTGTCCCTCCTCATAATTTTATTATTTCTTTTATGACTTGTAGAGATGGTTGACACAATTTTTGATGAGTAGTTTCTGGAATGATTTCTATTTTAGAGTTTTGAATTCTAAAAATTTGATCAAAGTTGATGTTTTAGCTTAACAAAGTCGGATTCGAGTTTTGACGATTTCACTAGGTTTGGATTATGATTTATGACATAGTTTGATCTTTTACACAAATATCATGTTAACTAGAGTGTATAGTTAAACAAGCTGTCATGGTTAGCCTAGTCAGCAGTGTTAGTTATAGTTAGCTAAAGTTAGTTAGAGGTAGTTAGTTCTAGAATCTTTCTAATATCAGATACACACATATGTTAAGTGTATGCTATATATACTCCTCAGATTGTAACTAACTTCTTATTCAATAGAAGATATTTTTCTCTTTAATTACTTCTTAAATGCATAACTCAAAGCTCCATTAATGGAGTTTATCATGGTATCAGAGCCTTGGCAATTCTGAGGCTAGTAGATTTGTTGTCCAGCATCAAGTAGTGCTTAGGTTCTCAGTTGTGTCTCCAGTAGAATCGTGAATAAGCATCTTCCTTATCAAACGATCTAGATTTAGAAAAATAGATTGCTCATCAATGGCAATCACAACTGAAGATGGATCAAGGTCCTTAGAAGCCGATAATCTCAATTCGAATTCAACTCATATAGCTCCTGCAATCAGCTACATAGCTCTAACTATTGACCATAATCATCATCTATATCTTCAACCTAGTGATACGCTAGGTAGCTCCTTAATCTCCTTACCGCTTACTGGCTTTGAGAATTATGCAATCTGGAGTAGATCCATGAGAATTGGACTCCTAGGTAAAAGTAAGCTAGGTTTTGTTAATGGTAGATTTCCTAAATCTCAATTTGCACTTGAATTGTTTGATATTTGGGAAAAATGTAATGTTGTAGTCTTATCTTGGATTATGAATGTTGTTAGACCTGGTCTGCTGAGTAGTGTAGTATACGGGGGGTAATGCTCACAAAGTATGGTGTGATTTGAAGGAAAGGTTTGATAAGATCAATGGTGCACATGTTTTTCAATTACACAGAGAGATTCATAGTCTTACTCAGGGTACAATGTCTGTGACAAACTACTATACTACTCTGAGAGGATTGTGGAATGAGTTTGACTCCATTATGCCATGCCTAGGGTGTTCGTGTGTTGAGTCTATCAAATTTAAGGAGCACTTTGAATATCAAAGGCTACTAGAGTTTCTTATGGGGGTTAATGAGTCCTATTCTGCAGCTAGAAGTCAGATTATGATGCAGACTCCAACTCTTACCTTGAACAAAGCCTTCTCCCTCATTGTTGATCATGAGAGTCAGAGGATATTGCCTCATGATAATGCTAATTCCAGAGTGATTGAAAGCACAACTATGTTCAGTCAGAAAGGTAGTAGTAGTCCTACTCCTGCTATCAACTATGGTGGAGCTCACTTTGGTATGCCTTCAGGGGGAGATGATCAGTCAGGAAGAGGTCACTAAAACAATCAACATAAGCCACAGAAACCTCAAAAGCCTCTCCTTAATGTGAAGTGTGTGGATACAGATGTCACACTAAGGGATCAATGCTTTAATGTTAAAGAATATCCGGTTGGTTGGAGGTCTAAGAGGAAGAGTGCTAACAGTGGTTCCTATGCTAACAATGTTGATGTTGCTCAGTCAACAGGTGTGAATACAAGCACATCTCACAATAACACTGAAGCCAACAACATGATTTCCTCATCTCCTGCTACTTTCTTCACACAAGATCAATACACCCAGATCTTGCAGATGTTGTCCAAAGGCAGTGATAATAGAGGAGAACATGCCACTAAAGTTGCAGCTGCAGGTAGTTCCCTTTCTGCTTTTGTGTAACAATATGTACATAAGGAGTGGATAATTGATACTAGAGCATCTAACCACATAACCTCTCTACTTGGACTCTTAGATAGAGTCAAAGTAGTACCAAAATCTGAAATGAGATAAGTTAATCTACCTACTGGAGATGTAGTTTCAGTGTCTCATGTTGGTACCACTAAAGTTAATAGTCATTATACTATTGAGAATGTCTTGTTTATACCTGATTTTAAATACAATATTCTTTCTGTCTCACAACTTACCAAAAACCTTAATTGTATGGTTGTATTCTTTCCTGAATTTTGTATCTTTCAGGATCTGTCCAATGGACAGGTCAAGGGGATTAGTAGAGAAGATCAAGGTCTCTATGTTCTTAAAGAAGATCTAAGCAGTCTATCTCATGTTCAATCACCAACAAGTAGTGCTAATTCAGTTGGTTCTTCTGAGTCTATCTCCTTGTGGCATATGATATTAGGTCATGCTCCTCTAGATGTAATAAAGAGGTCTTCTAGTATTAGTCTTACAGATGTTGCAACTTCTAATCCTTGTATTGTCTGTCCATTAGCTAAACAATCTAAACTTTCCTTTCTTGTAAGCACTCATTTGTCTAAGTCTGTATTTGAATTAGTTCATTGTGATATCTAGGGTCCTTATAGGATACCTACTCACAATGGAATGAGGTACTTTGTAACCATTGCTGATGATTTTTCAAGACATACATGGGTGTTTCTTATGACTTCTAAGTCTGATACAATAGTGGTGCTGAGGAATTTTTTTACTCAAGTTAAAAATAATAATTCTACCAGCATTAAAACTCTAAGAACTGATATTGGGAGTGAGTTTTTCAGTCATGCTTTTCAGTCACTCCTGTCTACTCTTGGTATTTTTAATCAGAGTACATGTGTCTACACTCTACAATAGAATGGAGTTGCTGAAAGGAAGCACAGAACAATCCTTGATATGTCAAGAGCCCTTAGGTTCCAGGCTTTTATTCCTTTAAAATTCTGAGGGGAATGTGTTAACATATCTGTATATCTCCTCAATAGACTTCCCTCTAAGTTGTTGAAGTTTAAAACTCCCTTTGAAATGCTCTATTCACAACCCCTTTCCCTCTCTCATGTCAAGACCTTTGGATGTTTATTCTTTGCTACTTGTCCCAAGGTTCTTGAAAAATTCTCTTCTAGAGCTATACCTATTGTCATGATGGGGTATTTTTTTAACTCAAAAAGGTTATGTTTTGTATGATTTGCACTCCAAATCTCTATTTGTCAATAGACATGTTGTCTTCAAAGAGGATGTGTTTCCTTTCAAAGATCTTCAAGCCTCATCGATCTAATCTTATTTTTTCGATCCTGAGTATGATTCCTCCTAATAATCCACCACTACCTGTTCCTATACCTGCAAGTCCACCTCTTGCCTCTTCTAGTCCCTTACCCTCTATTTCACTACCTAGTTCTCCTTGTTCTCCTGCTAGCTCGATTGAGTCTCCTCCTAGTGACTCTGTTGCTCCTCCAAGAAAATCATCTAGAACCAGTAAGCCTCCCCTATGGCTTCATGACTTTGTCACTACCAAAAAAGCAACTTCTGTTCCTTCCCCTTGTCTAATCACCTGACCTATGATCATGTGTCTCCTTTGTATGCTGCCAGTCTGTCTGCCTATTAAGATGTCATTGAACCATCCTCCTATAAGGATGCAACACTTGATCCTCGATGGGTTTAAGCTATGGCACTTGAGATTTCTGCCTTGGAAGCTAATCACACTTGGAGCCTGGTGGACTTACCTCGTGGTAAGAAGCCCATTGGTTGTAAATGGGTCTACAAGTTTAAATATAAGTCCACAGGAGAGGTTGAAAGCCAGGTTGGTTACTAAAGGCTTTAGTCAACAAGAGGGCTTAGATTATAGTGAGACCTTCAGTCCAGTTGCAAAGATGGTTACTGCCAGGTCCGTAGTGGCTCTGACTGCTTCCAAAGGCTGGTTCATTCACCAAATGAATGTCCACAATGCTTTTCTTAATGGGTATCTTCTTGAAGAGGTGTACATGTCCATTCCTGTTGGATTTGGTTGATAGGGGGAGAATGGTACTAAAGTCTGCAAACTACACAAGTCACTATATGGCCTCAAACAAACCCCTAGACAATGGAACCTAAAATTGACTGAGTCCTTAGTTCAGTTGGGTTTCTGTCAAAGCCACTATGATTGTTCACTCTTTATCAGGCAGGTTGCAAGTGACATACTTATTGTGTTGGTGTATGTAGATGATCTACTAATAACTGGTAGCATTAAAGTCTTATAAATGACATAAGAAGGGATCTTTAGAAGCAGTTTAAGATGAAAAATCTAGGTGAACTCAAGTTCTTTCTAGGAATTGAGTTTGCTAGATCCAGTAAAGGAATTCATATGTCTCAAAGGAAATATACACTAGAACTAATAGCTGAATGTGGTCTAGGGGGAGCAAAGCCTGCAGGAACACCTCTTGGAGCAAAATCAGAAGCTAACCTCTGTCAAGTATGATGAGTCCATACTACAAACAAATGAGCCTATGATGTAGGATCCAAGTAGATATCAGAGACTGGTGGGGAGATTACTTTACCTCACAATGACTAGACCTGACCTAGCATTTCCAGTTCAGGTGTTAAGTCAGTTCATGCACTGTCCTAAAGAATGTCATATGGAGGCAGCACTAAGGGTGGTTAGATACTTAAAAGAAGCCCCAGGTCTTGGATTGTTAATGCCAGCTGAAGATACAACTTAATTGCTTGCCTATTATGACTTAGATTGGGGAGCATGCCTTGAAACTAGGAGGTCTGTCACTAGTTACCTAGTTGAACTTTTAGGAGCACTGATTTCTTGGAAGTCGAAGAAACAAGAAACAGTTTCTAGAAGTTCAGCTGTGGCAGAATATAGAAGTATGGCAAACTGTGCAGCAGAGATCACTTGGCTAGTGGGTCTATTCAAAGAACTTGGTGTTAGTATTGAATTACCTGTAAAGATGATGTGTGATAGTAAGGTTGCAATCCAAATTGCAGCAAATCCTATATTTCATGAAAGAACTAAACATATCAACATAGATTGTCATTTTGTAAGGGAAAAAATATGTCAAGGAATGATGAAGACAGAGCTCATTCATACCAAGGATCAGTTGGCTGACTTGCTCACAAAAAGCCTGGGTAAAGTACAACATCAAGTGCTATTGAACAAGACTGGAGTTGCTAACCTGTTTAGACCATGAGCTTGAGGGGGAGTGTTAACTAGAGTGTATAGTTAAGCAAGTTGTCATAGTTAGCCTAGTCAGCAGTGTTAGTTACAGTTACCTAAAGTTAGTTAGAGGTAGTTAGTTCTAGAATCTTCCTAATAGCAGCTACACACACATGTTAAGTGTATGTTATATATACTCCTCAGATTGTAACTAACTTATTATTCAATAGAAGATATTTTTTGTTCAATTACTTCTTCTTCTTCTGCATAACTCAAAGCTCCGTTAATGGAGTTTATCATATCAAGACATTCAAAAATGATTAAGGTCATGAGTTGATTTCTAATTTTCCTAAAGTTTAGAGTTGACCACAAACAATATTTGATTAACATGACCTCGATTTGGTGATTTGATTTTTACTACAACCCCAAAATGTATTTGATGCTAAATAGCACTTGCACTCTTTTGGCCACAAGGAATACTGAGATTACTCCTTTACTGCATCAACAATAAGTCTATTAAACTTGTTATGAGATGTGTTAGTGATTAAGAAAAGAATTCATCTCAATGTTGGAAACGAATGCACAGCAAGCATCTAAATGAGCCATACATCCTTTGGAGTATCCAAGTAGGGAACTAATCAGTCAGAGATTTTGGACTCATTTTAGGCTTATAGTTCACTAAATCATGTCCTCAATGCATGTTAATGACCATTTCTTATAAAAAATTGTTCGAATTTCAACTACATGATCTCAGTGATAAAACAAGGACAAATGAAAGCAGAAAAAAAGTTAAGACTTGAAAAAGTGAAGAAATTGGAGAAGCTTAAGCTCACCAAAGCCACTCGCCAATTCACCAAATGAGTCCCAGTTCGCTAAAATTTTCAGAGAGGTCTGCCCATAAATTCATGCCAACTCGACGAATAAAAGAGCTATCGTCGACTCATCGAATCGACTCGGCGGACTCAATAAGCCTGCCAAATTTGAATGAATCTCAAAGGCCAGGACTTCCACTTAAAAGGTGAAAGGGCGATGAAAAGGAGCAATCGGTGACTCGCCGACCAGTTCGGCGAGCCCGACTAACTTCACCGAGTGTGCTACGAAGTGCAATTTTTGCCATATTTTAGAAACATAGAAATTGATCTTTTTGGAGAGAGAAAGACATCTTTTACTTTTCTGAATATTTTGTACTTAGAAACTTCCATACTTTTGGAGAATTTTGGCTAGTACTTTGAGAATTTGGGGTTTTGTTTTGGAGAAGATTGAAAATTCAAGCATTTAGCATTGATGGAGAACATTTTGGTAAAATACTCTTAAATTTCAGAATGATTGGCTAAAAAACCACATAATCTTAGGAGTGTGCTCATGTAGTTGAATGCTTAATTAGTATGTAGGTGTTTGTAAATGCTTAATTTAATGTTGATTGGATATGGTTTCAACAGTTTCTTCATGATTTAATTATGATTCGAGGTCGCAAACTCCTATCTAGTTTAGATCTCTAGAATTACTTGTGAAAGATGTCTAGAGTGGAGGAAATAGTTGATGCTATGATGTCTACTGAGTACCCAATGTTTTGGTCCTCATACTACACTTTTGCATCTTTTTCTGATGCAGCGCCTTGTACGAGCCACCCTTGTTAAGTCTTAATCTTTAGAGGCCTTTGTTATTTGGATCGTGGTGAAGAGTATTCGAAGACTTGGTGATTTTTTGCTTTTGTACTATATATATATATATATATATATATATATATATTGTATCTTATTTAGACAAACGGGTTGTGTGTATATATAGACATACCCCTTAGACGCTCTTGTATTGATGGCACTAGGTCCGAGATTTGGTTCTTCTATGAATTTGTCATTATTGGTCACTTTTGGGCCCTTATTATATATTTTGTACCATTTTGTACATATCTATATAATATGAACCCCTTCCCAATCTTATTATTATTTCAGTGTTAGTTATTTCTAATTTAGTTATTGTGTGTTGCTGAAATTTGCCTTGCCTACAGGAGGTTTATTATAGACGTTTTAATGATTCAATTTTGAATTATGACATATGAATCTTATTTTTGGTGAGATTTAAGAAAGGAATCAACAAATAAAAGTGTTTTTTATTGTACGTTTTTGTTTCATCCCATCGCAGTCTTGAACCATGTTTTCCATTCTCCTCTATAAGTTGATTTTTGTGCTTGAATATGTGTTGATGGTATCGAAATCAATCATCTCATGAACCTTACATGCTTAAACCTTTTTCAATTAAATTTATTTTTTAATGAATGACCACGATGTATCTATGCTTTTACATATGGATGACAAGGAACAAATTATGAATAATCATATGCATAGTTTCAACTATAATATGAATATCAGGAAAAGAAAAAGAAGATGAAAACATATAAAGATGATATCAAAAGTAAAATTATTTGGATCGATCTAATAATACTTATTGGACATTCAATTAAGTGGTTTTTAACCAACCTTAATAAACATCACATTGAAATAGAAAACAAACAAACTAGTACATATATAGTGTTCATGACCTGACACTATATCCTTGTTCTTGTGGAACTCACAATACATACATGTTCCCACTTTATTCTAGTAGTACAAATTTATATATTTTTAAACACAACCACATGGATATTACCTTATTCTTATCATAGCCTTATAATTTAGTTGCAGTGACTCTGGCATCCTGATCCACAGTAAGCACTAGTAGTGCCACAATAACCATATTGACTACAACACAACCCATTGGCACACAAAGCTCCACCAGCTTGACTTCCACATTGTTGGGCATTTGCTACACTTATCAACAATGCTAAAATAGTCACAATAACCACAACAAACTGCATCATTTTCATTTTTCTTATTTTCTTGAGATATTTAGTAATATTAGTTATGGATATAATTTAAGTAGAAGAATGCATGTGATATTTATAGTTAGTGATGCACTAATTATGTTGAATTTGAATTTATGAATTGCTAGCTCAAGTTAAAAATTCTAAGTTCATGTGTAGGAGAGATGAACCATTTTCAACCTCTCTTGGAGTCCATCCTCCATTGGTACACACAATCTGCCTTGATACCTCAACACACCATCTCCCCCTTGCTCAAAAGCCATTACTTATTGCTTATGAGCATTTGCCTTCAATTCAGCAAAATGGGGTCTTGGTCTTGCTTGCCTTTTACTTCTAACACTAATGATGATTCATCCCCATTCGTCACCACCACTCCTCCTTCTGTGGAATCCATAAGTCTAACTCCCAGGCATGCAAGTATATGCACATTTTTCTCCAACTCTCTTTTTTCTTCCTCAACATGGATGGTACTACCCATAGACAACCTGCTTAAGTCATCATCAACAATATTAGCCTTACATGGTGATAAAGAATACTCATGTCATAATCTTTGAGTAACTCTAACTTCCTTCTTTGTTTGAGATTAAGTTTTTTCTGACTAAACACATACTGAAGACTTGTGATAGGTGAACACATCCACATGAACACCATACAAATAATGACGTCATATCTTCAAAGCGAATACTACAACAGCCAACTCTAAGTCATGGGTTGGGTAATTTTTCTCAGGAGCTTTCAATTGTCTGGAGGCATAAGCTATAGCTTTGTCATTCTGCATTAACACACAACCCAAACTAACTCTAGATGTATCACAATAGACAACAAAGCCTTGCATACCTTCTGGTAAGGTCAAAATTGGGGCAGTAGTCAACCTCTTTTTCAATTCCTGAAAGCTTTTCTCACAAGATTCATACCATTGAAACTTAATTGTCTTCTAAGTTAATCTGGTCAAAGGAGACGAAAATGGATGAGAACCCCTCTACGAACCTTCTATAATATCCAGCCAAACCCAAGAAACTCCTAATATCGGTTGGAGATGTAGGTCTAGGCCAACTCTACACTGCCTCTATCTTCTGAGTATCAACTCTAATTCCCTCTTCAGACATAATGTGGCCTAAAAATGCCACAGGCTTGAGCTAAAACTCACACTTAGAGAACTTGGCATACAACTCTCTATCTTTTAAAGTCTGAAGAACTATTCTGAGATGACTAGCATGATCTTCTTCATTCCTTGAATAGATTAGTATGTCATCAATGAAGACGATAACAAACATATCTAAATAAGGTTTAAAGACTCTATTCATAAGGTTTATGAACGTTGCTGGTGCATTGGTCAAACCAAAGGACATGAACAAAAACTCATAATGACCATAATGGGTCTTGAAAGCTATCTTTGGAATGTCACATTCCCTTTTTTCAACTCTTTTAACTCTGCTGGTGCCATACTATATGGCAGAATAGCTATAGGATGAGTATCTGGAGAAAGGTCTATACCGAAGTCTATCTCTGTTTCAGGAAGGACTCCGAGAAGATCATCAGGAAAGACTTCTGGAAACTCTCAAACTGCTGAAACTGACTGAATAAGAGGTATCTCAACACTAGAGTCATTAACTCGGACTAAGTGATAGACACGCCCCTTAGAAACTAACTTCCTTGCCTTAAGGTACGAAATGAAACGACCCTTAGGCACTGCTGAACTGTTTTTCCACTCTAAGACTGGCTCATTTGGAAACTGAAACTTGACGACTCGAGTTCTACAATCGACTGAGGTATAACAGGCATGAAGCCAGTCCATACCAAGAATGACATCAAAATCTATTGTGCCTAACTCAAATAAATTAGCCATGGTACTCTTGTGATTGACGAAAATGGGACAATCACGATAGACTCTCTCTACTATAATAGACTCACCAACAGGTGTAGAAACACTGAATGGTTCACTAAGTTTCTCAAGAATAACATCAAAATTCAAAGCACCATAAGGAGTTACAAAAGATAAACTTGCTCCTGAGTCTAGCAAAGCATAAACATCAAAAGCAAAGACTTGGATCATACCAGTGACAACATTTGGTGAATCCTCTTGCTCTTGGCGACTTTTGATAACATATAAGTGGTTTGTTTCCCCGTCAGTACCTGAAGTAGGTCCTCGAGGTGCAGCTCTGTCTGGTGGAGCAACTGAAGAAAGTTGGGCACTATTGCCCCTATTACCATTACCTTACATGTTCTCAGGACACTCCCTCATAAAATGACCATTCTGACTACACTTAAAACAACCAGTAGATCCCTCACAACAAATACCTGAGTGGTTTCTGCCACACTTAGCACATGCAGGAGGCTTACTACCCCTTTGTGTCATACTGCCTTGAGAATAGGCAGGTTTAGCTCTGAAACTCTGGGAATTCTGACTATTGTACTCATTTTTGTTCTTAGGTACATGTGCACTAGCAGATGATAGAGCAGGTCCCTTTTGTTTCTGTTGGAAGGAAGACCAGTTCGCACTACTCTTTTGCTGCCTGAACTCATTCCCTGATGTCTTAATCCTCTTATTCTTAAACTCTTCTCGATCCTTCAACTTATCCTCCTCAACTTGTTGCAAATAGATCATTAGCCTTGCTATGTCCATATCCCCTATCAACATCGTTGCCTTGCCTTCCTTGCTTGACTGACGAAACAACCCAGCAACAAATAAACTAATCCTGCTCCTCATGTCAGCAACCATTTCCAGGGCATAGCGGGAAAGTTGTGTGAACTTCAGACTGTACTCATGAACACTCAAAGACTCTGGTTTAAGGGTGAGAAACACTTTTATCTTTGCCTTTCTCAACTTATGGGGAAAGAAACGTCCCATGAGAGCACTCTTAAACACAGCCCAACTCACTATTAGCGCATCCTCAGCCATATTCTTTTTCCATTGGTCGAATCAGACTCTACTGACACCCTTCATTTGGTATGCAGCTAGTTCCACCCTCTCAGCATATACAACATGCATAGTCTCAAAAATTTTATGAAGCTCTTCAACAAAGTTCTCTGGATCCTCTGTGACACTTGAACCTGTGAAGCTTAGTAGGTTCATCCTTAAAAAATCACGGATCCTTGAAGTATCAGCCACTTCCTGTCGATTATCTCTCTGTCCATCTTGATGGGCCACAACTTGACTTAACATCTGAATAGCTTCACAGAATTCAGCATTGATGACCTCTCCTTAGGGTTGCACTTCTGGTGCATTAGGTACCCCTTGTTCCTCGACATTTCTCCTAGCAGGACGACCTCAGACAGCTCTTCATGGAGGCATGATTATTTGAAAACACACGCAAGCACGAATTAGAGAGAAACTTTTTAGAGATCAAACTCTAACGCACGAAATAAGTGTGAAAGAAGTGATAATTTTCCTAAGTGTTGTAGCCTCCTAATTATAGATGCGGCATGCTTCACACCGATAACTAGGACTCTACAGACACGGCTTCATAGACTCTCTAGGACTCTTGAACCTTGGGATTTGATACCAAATTTGTCACGCCCCGAGCCTGGCACTTGAGAACCATTGATGGCCTCAAGCGAACCCTTAGCCTGGCTTACTTACTCAGCGGAAGACTTAGACATAAGAAAGAGAATCCAAAAACAAGATAACTCGACATGTCTCAAAACTAAACTCATAATGTTTTAAGAAAATAAACATTTAACTTAGCCAAAGTGGCAACTCAAATATGAACATAAGCCAATAACAAAATGATGACGAATGAACTAACATTTGACTGACTATCTATGAAGCCTCTAAAACAACTGATATGGATGTCAAGACAAACCCACTACATCCTAATGAACTAAAATGGTAAACTAATGAAAAAGGGGAATCCTCTGGAAGCAAAGAGGCTCACCAACAACTCTGAAGCTCAACTAGATCAACGATGCACTGGATGTTGAACCTGGTTACATGCGTCTGCATCATAATAAGATGCAGGCCAACTGGCATCAGTACATTGAATGTTCGAGTATGCGAGATGGAATGCTAAATACAACATAGGCTTGAAAGAAATCTGAAGAACTTACCTAGCTCAACTCAACTCAACATAACTGAACTCATTTCAATATAAAGCAGTTTAAAATAAGTGCAATATAAAGAAAAGTTGGTTAAAACATGATGTCAACTATGTGTATTTAGAAATACAATAATAATTCTATATGTATGCAAAGATACAATATGAACTCTATTTGTACATGAAAATATAAATATTTCTGATGTATATAAATATATAAAATAATGTTGTGGAGTTACTCTAACCGAAAACCATCACTTAAAAGCTATAGTGATGATATAGCGTTTCTTGGCCCCACGCTGCCAGGGCCATCCTATACCTTGCCGGGGGTATATAACCTGAACTACTAAGTGGATCCACTAGTCTATGCTAAAAAGCACTAAGGGTTCATCCAACAAGTATGACCCTTTTCTACCCATGATGGCTATATGGTTTATGGGGGCTAAGGGCTCTCTGAACGCTCACTCATATCGGTGCTCAATACTACTCCCAAAATATGATACTAGCTCTTTATGCTTAAAAAACATACTTCTTCTGTGATTTGAGATTAGTACTCAAAAACTTAGCTTAAAGGCTATCTTGGAAATCGAAGTTTCCCCTATTGCTTCATTTAGAAAGCGATTACTCTTTTCTGAAAACATCCCCGAAGGCTCTTTGGAAATCGAGGTTTCCTTTCTTGTTTAAATGTGAAAACACTTTAAACCCTTTGGGAATACATAGTCCCCATATACTTTTGAAGAAATGAACTTCAAGCTTTACTATTTACTGAACTCAAAACATAAGTCTTAAAACAAAGTTAATACGTTTGCAAAAGACTTTTGAAAAACTTTAAGAACTTCTCTACACTTTGATCTTAACTGCTCTTGACTTGACTCTTAACTGGTCCTTGAATTGTATTATGGATTCAAGGATTTTGATTTGTAATAGGAAGCATCACATGATGTTTAGGAATGATCTTAAATAGCTAAACATGAGAAAAGTCACGAAACCACCGTCTTTGAACAAGTTCGCGACACGGAGGTGTTTTAAATAATTACTCGCGAAATTAAATTTTGAGGAAGAGAAGTCCGCGTCCTAACCGCGACGCGGAGCAATTTTTTGTACACTGGGGGAGCAAGTCCGCGACACGGACTTGCGTGCCAAATCACGCTCGACTTTTTTCTTCTCCGTTTTACAGCCCCAATTAGCCTAAACTCGACTATTGATCTCAAATTCATTTTAGATTCCGCTACCAAGCATATCTACTCAAGAACCTAACTCAAAACAACTCTAAAACTCAACGTAAAGATCTCTGAAACTCCTCAATTCAGCCCAATTCAAGAACGACATTCAAATTCAAGAATACATGTCAAGAACATCAACTTTCAAACTCTTTTAGGACAAATTTCGCTAAACTAAACATGTTTGGCGCGTGGGTGAATGAACCCAACACTATGAAAGACTCACATACCTTGTAAGATGAATTACTTGGTGAATCCACAACTAAAATCGATCGTTCTTGGCGAACCTTGAGCTTTTCTTCTCCTTTCTCCTCTTTTCTCTTTTCTCCAAGCCCTAGCACGAATTTCCAATTGACTAAACTGATCTCATTCTGATTTGACCCTTAATTAATTCACTAAAACAACTAAATTAATTAGATAAGGAAAAGACTGAAATACCCTTCAAAAATTCGGATTGGACATTTCCTTATTTGAACAACCCAATTTCCAAAGGGCATAACTCACTCATACGAACTCGGAATCGCGCAAACTCAGCGGCTTTGGAAATATCATTCCAAGATCTTTCCTACCATATCTGGAAGTACCTCTAACTCATCCTGAGCTAGATGTTATGACCGTTTGAAGTTGGCCAAAACTCAACTTTTCTTAACTTAAGACAAATTTCCAGATTTTCATTCTTTCCAAAAATAACTATTTCCATTTATTAGCTTCTTCCTAGTTATTTCAATTTGCGAGATGTTACAATAATGTTGTACACTTTTGGCTTATGTGGCACACCCCGTGACTCCACGCAGTTGAGGCGCGTGGGAGATATTTGGATGCCATGTAAGCCAGAAAAGAGTATAAAATTACAAAAAAAAATGAGTTCAGGGGGTAATAGGACTTTAGTTTAGTTAAGATGTGTCTCTGGATTTGGATCATAGTCTAGGGAGGTACTTCTACCTTTTCCCTAAATTTATCACATGAAACTTATCTTTCTATATTTAACACATAAAAGTACAAACTTTATTAAAAAAAAGATTTGTTATTATCTATAAAGAATAATCTTTAAAGTTTATCATAAAAAAATATTTTATTCATTTTTTAAAAGATGATTATTAAATAGAATAATCAAATCAGTATATTAGTGAAGAGAAAAAACAATCAAATCATATTATTTTTTAATATTAATGATAGTGTATTAAGTATACTATAATGAAATTAAAATAACGAAAACAAATGCAATATTATCCCCAACAAATTTTTTGTTATGAAGTTAGATATTAACGAATATTTTTTTTGTGTGCTTGATTTTAGAATTCGATGATTTGTATATAATAGAAATAAATAAATGTTAACTTATTTTACAAGTTCAAGACTAGAAAATCATGATAAACTGTATCCAAAAATATCTTATGGAATTAGAATTTATATAATTTAATTTTTTTCTTGTAATGGAAAAGAAAAGAGAAAGGATGACAAAAAAGATTAAGAAAAAGGAACAAAGAAAGACTGAATTAGGAAGAATTAAAAGAAGGTGAAGTTAGATTGTAATGGGACCCACATTATAAAGTCCATTGAATAATTTCCTTCACACAATTAATAATAATTCTAACTCATTAAACATAATAATTATTGTTCACACGTAGAAGTTTAGGAAATAGTAGTAATAAATACTTGACTTTACTTTGGAAGGGAACAAGGTTAAATTAGTCTTGTTACAATTCTGGCCAAATTATGGCCACATAATTCTGGCCATTTAGCACTTCCCTAATTTATGATCTAAAATTTTGTAAGTTATTATTGTTGGAAAACTATATGCACAGCGGAAGCATACCAGAATCTTACTGCTTACATGAATAATAGATAACAAATACCGTTTATACTAGAACACATATGATATGCTAGAACACATAAACTTGCTGAAATTTAATTCAAGAATTACTTCTTGAAGCGTAAGCAGATACCTTCAAGCAAATCCACAAGTTAGAACAGACCTTCAAGCTCCACGAGATAGACAACAATTTTGCAGTCTTCTACGGTGATCCCAAGTTCACATCTGAACTCTCTCAATACTTGGGTGAACAAGTATCGAATAGAAAACTAATCAATCTTTCTAGAGTTAGAAGAATCCCTAATTATAGAGTTTTCTTCCCAATCCAAAGAGGAGAACAAAACACAGTCTATTTTCTTCAACCAGAAAAAATACACGTCTGTTTTCTTTTTATAAGAAAAAACACGTTTGCCTCCCCTTTTCCCTTTAGAAATAGGATTCTGAGTTCTAGTTAAATATGGGCACCGTAGGAACCACATAATTAATTACTAAGGCTTCCTATTATGGAAATAATTCCAAATAATTAATTTGAATTTATTCTTACCATAATAAATTACAAATCATTCCACTAGAAATTCGTAATTGCACTCCTCTATTTATATTTCAAAATTCCCCATTAAACACTTATGTAATTCTCCATGTTAAGATTACAGATACTAATGAATAAACTAAATTACTGACGAATTTAATTGGGAAAATGCATAAGTACCCCCCCCCCCCAGCCTATGCCCAAAATCCCTGAGACACACCTAACCTTTACTAANACTAGGGTCCTATTACCCCCCCCCCCTTATTTTTTAATTAATTTTTTACCACTTTTTGGCTTACGTGGCAATATAAACCAGATAGGTTGAAAGTTTTGTTCAACACGCGTTGGACCCCACTTTTTCAACTTTCTAAAAAGTAAGCTATCAGTTCAAAAGTAGCTTTTAAAATTCCCAAAATTTCAAAAAGCTATCACTTTATGTTTTAGATAAAAAATATTATTTATAATCTACTTTGTTAATATATTTTTAGTTAGTTTATAGATTTCAATGTTTATATATTTTATTTCAAATTTGGGCTTGTAAAATTTTGTAAATATTATATGTATAATTTATTTTATTTATAGATAAAAAATTTTATTTATAATCTACGTTGTTAATATATTTTTAGTTAGTTTATAGTTTTCAATGTTTATATATTTTATTTTAAATTTGGGCTTGTAAAATTTTGTAAATATTATATATATCATTTTATTTTATTTATAGATAAAAAAATATTACTTATAATCCACTTTGTTAATATATTTTTAGTTAGTTTATAGCTTTCAATGTTTATATATTTTATTTCAAATTTGGGCTTGTAAAATTTTGTAAATATTATATATATAATTTTATTTTATTTATAGATAAAAAAAATATTACTTACAATCTACTTTGTTAATATATTTTTAGTTAGTTTATAGCTTTCAATGTTTATATATTTTATTTCAAATTTGGGCTTGTAAAATTTTGTAAATATTATATATATAATTTTATTTTATTTATAGATAAAAAGTGTTTTTAATAATCTACTTTGTTAATATATTTTTAGTTAGTTTATAGTTTTTAATGTTTATATATTTTATTTCAAATTTGGGCTTGTAAATTTTGTAAATATTATATATATAATTTATTTTATTTATAGATAAAAAAAAATATTACTTATAATCTACTTTGTTAATATATTTTAGCTAGTTTATAGTTTTCAATGTTTATATATTTTATTTCAAATTTGGGCTTGCAAAATTTGTCAATATTTTATTTTGTATTAAGATCCGAAGTTACAATTATATTGTTCTAGTTTTCAAATTTGAATTTAACAATTTACTTTGTAAATATTTCGTTTTGTATTAAGTTTGACTGTATCTTTTAATCTTATTAATTTAACATAATGAACGTTGATATTTCAAAAAAATATATTTTGTACTCATGTGAATTTTACCGTCTTTACGAAAATTTCTATTCATTTAACGTTTCTTAAGTTTAGCTTATCACACAGGTAGGTGAAAATATATTTGATCTCTTTTCAAACACCGTTAAGTTGTAAAAAATAAAAAAAAAACCGAAAGAATTGACTAAAACCGAAACCGAAAAAACCGACTTTGCGTGGTTTGATTTGGTATTTAGATTTAATAAACCGACATAATTGGTTTAGGTTTTTTTTTAATGAAAAACCAAACCAAACCGACCTATGTACACCCCTACTTCTAAGTCATCAAGAATCGCGGTTGAGTTCAAAGGTTAGTTTTTTCTTGATTTTATTTTGTTAGCTTTTCGAAGAAAGGAGCAATTTAACTTATGATAATGGAGGTTTTTTTTCCAAACATGAAGAAACATAATAAAGAAGAAGACAATTAAGTTAATATTTATTTTTTTCAAGTTTATTTTAACACATGGCCAATTTTTATTGGTCAGTGAAGTCTAAAAACTGCACCTACGTGCCTAACATAGGTCAAGTCACGGACTCAGCCACGTAGGCCGAAAAGTGGTAAAAAATTAACTAAAAAATAAGTTCGGGGGGGTAATAGGACCTTAGTAAAGGTTAGGTGTGTCTCAAGGATTTTGGGCATAGGCTAGGGGGTACTTATGCATTTTCCCAATATAATTTAATGATTAATTTTCTTTAGAGCACTACTTAACTTATTTCATGCGTCGAATTCATAAATCCACTTGCAAGGTTTGACACGATGAAAACTTATAAGTTTCTCGAAACGGCATATCAATCAATCTCTATAACGAGACATGGATTCCATCACCTAACTTATTATTTCACCAATATATATTATTATCATCCAATCTACTAGGCATATTGACCCATCTCAGAATCTCACCTTTTAATAAATCAAAATGATAATTAATATATACAGATCATAATAGTTATATCAGGATTAAGAATATAAGTACATTTAATAGTTTAGAGAATATATTTTTGTCAGCCAGTCTAAAACAACTATCTCTTCTCGGTCCCGTTCTATACATACAAATTGCACTAGCACAAGAAGTTGAAACTATACCCTTCCCATAATCAAGATAAATTACATATAATCTTGTGCTACAATCGTACCGATGGCATGTCCAATTTCCATCCTAGATTGTGAACCAAAAACTTTATACTTATAAGAACCGTTGATTTAATCCTGTGTATAAGCTAAAATTTTACACACTAAATCATCTATTATATAAGTAAACAGACACCATAAACGAATATATGATCTATTAAAATTGAGCAAATATTTATTCTATAATAAATATTATTTCTTAACATATGGTTAATAGTATATATCCCAACAATTACAAATGTTAAACAATAGTTTAATATTTTGTTATAAGATTAAAAAAATATGTAAACAGATATTAAAACTGAATCTAACATTATCCGAAAGAATAATTTATCAAGTATTATATTTATGCACTTTTTTTAAAATAAAGATAAAATTTATATGGTAACTTTATATACAGATATTTGCATAAATCAACCTATAGTAATCTTAAAATGGACTACTTCAAACAAAGATCACCTCATAAATAAAATAAGAGCAACATAATTTTACTTCCATTGACTACTTCAAAAAACTTTATATTTACAAAATCTTCAAATGCTTATAAAATGTATGGATTTTGAATTAAAAGTACAAAAATCCAAACTCATCACTATCTAGATCTCCTCAATCATACTTATCCAAAAAATTCAAGAACATATAGAAGAAGAAAATAAAATGGATTTTTGGAAGTTTTTTGGCTTTGTGAGAATTTTAAAAGAATCCATTCAACTTATTCCAAAAAATGGAAAAATCTTGGGATTAATAACCATTTTTTACCTTCTTTTCACCTCAATATTCTTTTTATTTTTCAAATCCACCTCTGATTCTTTGTTAAGAGATATGTTTATTAAAGAATCCGTCATTCCTATTTCTAGTATACATGATTCTTCACTAGGTAATCTACTTTTTAGGATTAAACAAAATTTTAAACTTGTTTTAGCCATTGATTTTTCATTCTTTTTTTCCTATTTATTCATCTCAATTTTCTCCACCAACACAATAATTTTAATTTCTTCTATATCATATTATAATAAAACTTTAAATTTCAAAGATTTAGGTATCAAGATTTTTAGATCATGCAAAAGGCTTGTTTTCACAATGTTTTATACCACAATTATTGTTATTGGATATTTTTACTTTTGTTTATCCATGGCAACTCCTTTTTTAGCTACATCTAACTTATATAATTTTTCAATGGTTATTATTTTCAAGATTTTCGCGTATATTATTTATCTATATTTATCGATCGTTTGGGTGATGGCCTTAGTGGTTTCAATTGTTGAAGAAGGAAATCATGGAGTTATGGCTCTTAGAAAAGCTGGAAAAATAATTAAGGGAAATGAGATGAAAGGGTTTATTTTAAATATTGTGTTCAATTTATTGGCTTTAATTATTTATTTGGGTACTCAAATTATTATTAAGAAATGGACTTTTAACAAGAATAATTCAATGTTGATTTTGGTTAATGGTTCTTGTTTATTGAAGGTGTTTGAGCTAGTAAATTATACGGTTTTATATTTCCATTTCAAGAAAGAAAAAGGGGAAGAAGAGATTATTCAATTGCAAGAAAGTATTGAATATAGCAAGATCTATGATTTACCATTAATAATTGGTGGTACAAATTAGTTGAGATCGATCGTTGCAATCAGTTTGTGTCGATTATGACTATGTACTTTTCAATAAGAGAGTTATCAACTCGACGTCTCTATCGTTTGTAGACAAAAGCAAAGTAAAACAAATGTGAGTCTAGTTCAACATGATTATGTAATTTGTAATAGGTCAATGTTTGGGCCTATTTTATTCTCCTTTCCCCCCCTTTATATATTGTACCTCCTAGTGCCTACTTGTGGAAAACTACTCAAAGAAATAATACAAAACAATATTTATCGCAAAAGAGTAAGCTTTGAATTTTGGACCTCAAGAACATGTTGCTTATGATATTTCAAGAAATAAACGTAAACGCAATAGAACGATTAGATTACTCCAACCGTGTTCAAATTTGAACAAGTCAACAAATGATTTTAGAAACATAATTAGGTTAGCCAGTATCTCTTAAGTCGTGCTTTGTAACACCTCACAGTTCTACTCTTAGAATCTGAATCTTCTGTTGTAAGTATATAACATCGCACAGGTTTGCATTAGTCGATTGAGTTGACTGGTTAGCTTTGTTGTAATGTTGTTGATAATATTTATTGCATATGTTATCTATTTTACGAAGTTATGTGCTTACATGTTCATACTTCATATATATGGAGTTGGTTGATGATCTCTACAGTGTATTGATACTGCATTTGCTCTTTCTTTGTTAAGTACATGGCATATTTCGACAGCTGCTTCGTGACCTCAATAATGAGTCCAACGTTTCTTGAAACCAAAGGTGAGCTTCTTCTTCTGAGCTGCTATGGGTTCATCTTTTCCCTCTGGTCCTTTTTTCAGACTTAGACTGACTTTATTTTGGGGTTGCATCCCCATATTCTAGAATTCATAGATATTGAGGTACACGACTTTCAGGTTCTTGAGAGAGTGGGGGTTTCTACGAATGTTTTGATAGTAGTTGATATGAAGACTTGTTTTGCTTATTAAAAATGTTGTTTTAAGTGATTAATTGCTTGTGTATTAGCAAATTATTGGTTCTCCTATCAGAGATTTAATGTGGAGGCCTCTCATGACGGTCGGACTGTCAGTTGGATCGTGACACTTGGAGATGCAATCTGAATATAAGAGAATTTTTCTGGCTCAGCCGCCTCAAAACCCTTGTTGGTGATTGATATATACAACAATAAACAAACAACATTATTCATTCAAAAACAGAGAGCTAGCAAGTTTTTTCAAGAACTCAAGCATCAAAGAACACACTACAAGGGATCTGGTCCTGGAAAGACTGCATACATGAAAAAGTCAAAAGACAGTTGTCTAAAAGCTGTCACGCCTGACATGGTTTGTGCACAGCTTTTCAGAGTAGCAGGCTCTCAGCCAACGACCTTGTCCCAAGGGGTTTGTGTCCATTTGATATAGTTTCTTCTCACAAGAAACAAACCCAAGATTTAGTAAACAAAGTTTTGAATTTCTGAAATTCATAAGCTCAAAAAGAAAAGGTCATCTTTAAGGAAGAACACTGCTCATACTCAACAAGGGACCTGATGGAATGTTGAAGCGCCTTGTTATATTTGAGTTTTGTATCTTATGTGCTTATATTGTAAATCTACTCCTAAGTTATAAAGGATAGTAAATCGGTTGCTTGTCTAAGTCTTTAGTTTGAGTCGTATTAACTAGAGTTAGTTAGTCGAATCATCTATATTTTAGTCAAGCCTTTTTACATCATTATTTTGATGTTGGTGGCTAGAGTTAGCCTTGGTGGGTTCTTGAAGTCTAGATCTACTAGAACTAGTTGGTTTAGTGGGCAATATAGTTATTGCTTTGTTTTCCTTTGTAGTAGAGTTGCTACAGTAAGGGGGGAAGGAATTAAGAGTGTAATTCCTAGGTTGCAAGAGTTTGTAATTTGAAACTTTGCTCCGTTTGGATTGAAATCTTGTGAGTACATGTCGTGGTTTTCACCGCCCTTGAGCAAGGGGGTTTCCATGTAAAATCCTTGTGCTTTATTTACTCTGAGCTATTTATCTTCCGCACTATTATTCTGTCTGGGACTTGGTCATGTGATCACTAGTGGACGCCTACATTCTAACAATTACAAATATGGTAGTGTTGTGATTTAACTCTGTCTCGAAAAGCTATGTTTTTGAAAAAATTGCTCTTTTTTATGTGTTAGAAAGGAAATGGTTCTGGACGGTTGGTTATGTTAAAAGTTGTACAACATCAGCCCCTATTATTTAGTTTGACTAAGTCTGCACTATGGCTATATTTTAGCTTTCAGTTGGTAGCTGTTTTCTTAGTGGTTTAGTGGGAATATGATTCCATAACATGTAAACCTATATAAGGCTACAATGCCTATTGAATAATATATCCAGCAACTTTCTCTGCAACAAACTTTGGTTCTCTTTTATTCTTCCTGTTATTTCCTTTTTCAACTATTGGCTTCTTTATCCAGTTGTGTTCATCAGGTTATTGTGGTGAAACCCAAAGAAAAATGTTACCGGGTACTTGCATATGAAGTGGTGCCCAAAGGAAAATGATTCCCAACAGGTATATGGATGGCAACAATCCCCCCTACCTCACAGTAGAGCGGTTGTGGAGGGGGTGTATACCGATAGGATCGTTGGTCATTGCATTGCATTTCATATTGTTACATGTTTATATTGATTCTATTTGTTATATTGATTGAACTAGTTGGACTTTTCTGAGTGCAGGGTTATTAATATTCTTTATTTAACATAGCTACTAGTCTTGTTTGGTCAGCCTATAATGTCTAATGAGTATTCGTGATTTTGTACTCAGCTTGCTGCATCTTTTCTGATGTAGATCCCAGTACTAGCAGCACCCGTTGACTTTAATCATACAGAGAGAGTGCTTGTGACTTGAAGTTTGCATAAGTTGGAAGGAATGCAACTAGAAATTTGGGTCTTAGATACTTCAGATTTGATACAATATTTCCTTCATCAAGCAAGAGAGGACCGGAAAGGCTATTTAATATCAGAGACACGGGAAGAAGTGAGTCGATGTTAAAGAGTACTGCAGGAATAGAACCTGATAATTGATTATCAGTCAAGTACAAAAATGCAACTTTGCTTACATTACCGATATCCTTTAGAGTTTGGCCCTTGATTCTCTTTCCCAGACAAACTGAAGTTCAGCAGCTTTGTGGCATTTCTAACAGAAGGAAGGATTATACCTGTGAGGCTATTGTTACTCAAAGTTCCGGTACATACCATGACTTTTTCCACATTTCACCACAGAGTCTATTGAAAGCCAACGAAATTACTTGAACTCTCTAATGTTGAAATAGACTTATTGGAATTCTTCCTTGGAGTTGGTTGTTTTGAATATCAATCACTTGCAAGCGAGGAAAGTGGCCAAGGCCATAAGGGATATATGTCACCGTAGAAGATGTTGTTCTCAAGATTGAGCACACTTAGAAAGGACAATTTGACCAAAGACGGGGAAATTGTGCCCTGAAGTTGCAAATTAGGAAGAGCTAAGGCCAAAACTTCTTTGCCCTTTTGAACTACAAGTGACACCAAACCAAGAAGTATTCTTGGTCCCAATTATTGTCCAAAATATGACTACGTCTTGTATCAAGAAGTAAACGATATAAATAAGAAGCATTTAAACACAGTTGTGGCTACCAAGTACAGACCATTTTGCTCTGAGGTTTCATCTTTATATTTAGCAACAGAGTTATTTGGTGGGATTATGTCTGTTAAATTACTTTCTTATAGACAGAGTTTACAGAAAGATTTCGTACGAGTACATGAGCAATAACTACACTATTTCAAATTTATCTATATAATGTAAACTAGGCAATAGTCCGTTCTTATGAAAACTATACCTCATTATGAGGTTAGCAACTCTTCTGAATTCAGAACTAATGTTTTTCTTCTCTTAATTAAACTCCTATTACTATAGGAATTGCAAAATTGTTTACGATACATGGCCTTTGACACCTTCTCAGAATCGTTATCGTTACCTCACAGTGATTGAAGCTGAAAGTTTTCTTGGCTTATGTGATCCTCGCCTTTCTTGACTTCATTTTCTTTTGCTCCCCATTCTGCATGTTTGTCTTCTGTTGATGCTGAAAAAAATGCAAGTGTTTGTACTCGCTGAGATTGTCTGTCGTGAGGCAAGTTCATCATTCACAATGCATTCATATTCTCGATTCATCCTATTTTAGCTTGACCATCTTTGAGTTGAGAATTTTCCCGTCTAGCTAAGTCAGCAGCAGCTTTTGCCTCATTGATAGCCTGCTTTAGGATGTCTCTCAATTTGTAATTTTCTTCCTTTGCTGCTTTACTTCTTTGCTCAGATTCTTTAAGAGACTCGTTGAGCTTAGTAGCTTCGTGTATAGCAAGATCTCTTTCTTCTTGAACTTCTTTTATACATTCGATGAAGCTCATTTCTTTCCCATTCCAAGACGAAAGTGACTCATCCGCCTCTAATTTCAATCTCTCTGATGTGTTCCTATACAATTCTGTTTCCCTTTTCGCTTCATCCAAAAAAAATTTATATCTAGCCTTAGTGCTTTTGACAATCTCTTTCAGATTTCTAACCTCCTTTTTCACTAGTCCTAATTCTTGTTGTGTAGCACAAAGCTTCTCTTTCGCCTCAGATGCTTCGTAAGAAACTTCCTTCAACGCCAACGCCAAATCATCTAAAGCCTTTCTGCTCTTTTCCTCTGCCTCATTTGCCAATTTCATTTCTCTTTTTAGCAAACTCATCTCATCATTCAAAGCCTTGGCCTTTGATGATGCAATCTTCTCGTTCTCGTTTCTAATTTCCTTTTCAGTTGAATTTTTAGTCTCTCCATTGTAAGAAGTGTCGAAAGATTCAATCTTTTCATGAAGAGAAGCTATTTCAAGCATGGATTCTTCGAGTTCAATCTTAATTTTTTCAAACTGTCTTGTCTTAGCTAACCAAGCATCAAATATTTTGGACTCTGATAACTTCTTGTTCTCCAATTCATCTTCTAATTCTTGAACCCTTCTCTTAAAATCGGATAACCAATCCATTACACGAATCTTGAATGCTTTTACAGGACTAGATACATCTTTTTCTGGTATCTTGAGATCACATTTTATCGCCTTTTCGAGCTCCAACTTCAAAGACTTGATATTCTTATCTTTTATCTTTACTTCTTCTTGTTTGTTAGTAAGCAATTCCTTTAAAGTCCTAACTTCTTCATAGAGTTCACTTGATGTTATTCCATCACTTGCCTTGTGGACCACTTGTTTTATCTCACTTAGTTCATTTATAGCTTTCTTCTTTTCTCCTTCAACAAAACATAATTGTTCTCTTGTCTCTCTCAAATCCTCCTCAAGTTTTTCCATTTGTTCTTGCATAACAACACGTCTATCAGTTCGATTCTACACACACAAAAAAACAAATAAATATCTAATTTTTGGACGAATTGATACAAAAATGATTACGCCACAATCCCAAACTAGTTGGAGTCGACTATATCAATTCTAAGTATCCATTTGACATAAAATTTGCACAATCCCAAACTAGTTGGAGTCGACTATATCAATTCTAAGTATCCATTTGACATAAAATTTGCATAGTGAGCACCTAGATAGTAAGTAAAGTCACAACTGTTTATAATACCTTAGATGAATGGTTAAAAGAGGGCTTCATTTCAAGAGAAACAAGGGCATTGGTATCAATTTGTGATCCCAAAGCATCACATCTACAAAGTTTGGATGCAGAAATTGTTTTTGAAATGATTATAGAATTTCTCCTCTTTCCAGAATCATTATTGGACCCTACTCTGCAAATCCTCCAAAAACATCAAATATTCAATAAACGATACAAAAAAAAAGGTCAGATCTTTTCATTTGTCTAAGCCTTGATGGTAGATAAAACATGACTAGTAAAATAATTAAGGTGCGTGCAAGTTGTGTTATACCTTGACTTGGAACGTAACGTCATGCGTATGTGTCTCGAATCACTATTCATTGATGATTATTCTTGATCTTGGAAAACTCAGAAAATATATCAAAAGTTTTACTTTAATTATGCATACAAAAATTGGTGGTAGAGAAGAGTAAAAGGCGCCCTATATACAAAGTTGGAAGTTTGCAGGTTTTACTTGTAACGGCAAAAGTCCATAAATTGCAACATATAAAAAACAGTAAATGTTGAGAGACGATATGTAATTTAATAACATAACTAATTGGGAGGTTTAACAGTTTCAACCTTGTATTTTTAATAATGTGATTTGTTAATTAATAAGTCTAATACATAAATGTGTCATTTAATTTGACTTCATTTCATATTTATGTTCTCCAACTTTGGATGTGCACAAGTAGACACTTAATTAACTTGTATAAAGTTGAACGAAAAGACATATATATCATACGTGGCATCCTACGTGTCAATTTGTGTCATACATGGTGTTCTATGTGTATTATGTCTACACGTTCAACTTTATACAAGTTCAAGTGACTACTTGTGCATATCCAAAGTTGGAGAGCATAAATATGATATGAGATCAAGTTAAAAAATACATTTATGTATTAGGCCTAATTAATATAATAAAAATAAATATATGTGATCACACAAATTAAATAATAAGATGCTTCCTGCTTCTTTCAATAAATACTATATTGTTCGTAGTCCATGCCTCCTTTGGCATGAAAGTCAATTAATAGTTTCTTTCATAGTCCCTAGACTTTTTTTTTTTTCTTTACGAAAATCGACGAATAGAGTCATTTTGAAATGCAAAATTGCAATTGAACGGTACTACAAATAAAAATGATAGAAAATATTTCATCGAAGAGCATGTACAATTGTTGGTAAAATTATCCAAAAGTTATTGAAAATACCTGGGTTTGATTCCACATAGCTAATTTTTCATATATATTTTTGAAAAATTGACAATGTAGCATCGGTTAGTTTACCCTCGATTTTGATCAAGCAGTGGGCATGTTTAATGCAGCGTCTGAATTCGTCTAGGGGTTGGGAAGCATGGTTATTTTTTTTCATTTTTGTTTTGTTTAATCAATGCTATGCCGCTCTAGTTTAATAAACTATAATTCAATGTTATTTTATTCTCTAATAACTACTGCAACAAGTACCTTAATATAGTTTGTTTAGCTCAAGTTACAATTGCCAATTGGCACTAATTAAGTATATCATGTCTCAAATAATAGTTTCAAATACAAGTATGCACATTTTCGGTTTTATCTTCCACTTTAATGTGAGATTCGCTTAAGGTGTGATATGCATTCGTGTTTCAAAAGTTTGTTTGCGTAGGATTTTATTAGTCCTTCTACTACTATGGATAAAGGTTTTTTCCACGGAAAATTAGTGAGAATTTGTGCTATAAAACATGATTTTTTTCACTCATTTCTCAACGAATCAACTCACTAGAAAAATACATGACAGAAAATAGATTCTCATTAAAATATTGAGAAACTTTCTAACCATATGAAAACAACAACATACCTAGTGTACCCCACAAAGTAGAGTCTTTTGAGGGTAAGTGTACATAGACCTTACCACCACCTTAGAGGTAGAGAGGTTGTTTCCAGTAGACCCTTGACTCAAGAGAAAAAATAATTCAAATAAGTATACAAAAAGAAATAGCAAAAAATGAAGACAATCATGACAAAATACCACAGACAACCTCAAAAATCATCATAAATGGTAGTCATAACAAGATACCACATAATCGAAGTGTAAACAAACTACAAATAATAACCAAAGTCAAAGGACAAAGAAAACAACTATTACTATGTCTAATAGTAAAGAAGAATAAGCGAGACAACATTCAACTATCTAACTAGCTTCCTACCCTAGTATGTGTCCTCCATAACCTCCTATCTAAGGTTATGTCCTCGATAAGCTGAAGTTGTATCATTTAATGTCTAATCACCTATCTGTATACTTATTTGGCCTACTTCTACCTCTCCTCAAGTCATCCATAACTAACCTCTCACACCTCTGCACTAGGGCATCCGTGCATCTCTTTTGCCCACGTCAGAATCATTTTAATTTAATCTTATTTACCACATTTAATTGTCCTCTATCGACGAGGTCACTCCTACCTTGTCTCGCCTATTTTCATTTCTAACCTTGTCTCTCCTAGTATGCACACACATCTCGTTATCCTCATCTTCGAAACTTTCATCTTGTGAATGTGGAAGTTCTTGACTCAGTACACTCACTCTATACATGTAAAGGATAAGAGACTAATAAAATCAACAGTCCTCTTCTTCGTGTATCTTTTCTTCTATAATTTATGTACGTGTTTATTAGTTTACTGATTTCACTAAGAACCTTTAAGTTTATCAATTAATTAATTAAGAACACAAACGTACGGTAAGCTAAATATGTTGTTGAGAATTTAGATAAAACATACACTCCAGAGTTACGGGTCAATTTATCCAATCTAGTTGCATGTCCACTTTAGTTAGTGTAGATAATAAAATTTGCATCGAGAAAATAGTAATCAAGAACGGAGAAATATCGCAGCAATCGTATTTATTATTTCAAAGTGCGAGTGTTACAATCTCTATGATTCCTCTGAATTCGTTTTTTCAAATATAAATTCAAGGGCTCTTGAGCTTAATCTTGAATTTGTCTTGAACTTGATCTTGGATTCAAGGGCTTTAAAGTTTGTTCTTGAATCTTTGATGAACTTGAACTTTATCTTGACTTTTACTTGAATTCAAGGGCTTCGAGCTTGTTCTCATATAGAATTTTATGGCATTTGTACCATGGACTTTCTCTAGCTTCTTGTTTAGAATTTTCTGTCCATTTTCTGAATTATGTGGACCCCTATTTATAGTTTTAGAGTAGAGGAGTTGTGATTGGAACATGATTTCATTCGGCCAATCAGAATTAAGTGACATGACATATAGGCTTCATGGAGCGGACTTGTCATTTTTGACACATGTCATAATTCTATTGACTTCTTGTTTGACTTGGAATGCCACATCATTTACCACGTGGCACCAAAAAATGGGCCTCTAGGATGAGATGAAATTGGGTTTAGAGAATTGCGCTTCATCTATTATAGCCCAAATCAATTAAATTGAATTTTAATTAAATTCATATTTATTGGACTTAAATAATTAGCCCAATTATATTAATCCATAATATTTATTTGAACTAATATATTTATGAATTTAATATAATTCAAATCATTTTATAAATTAATATTTAATAAATTTTAAATGATTAACATTAGCTAACTGAAAAACAAGTTTACTACCCACAATATGATTGTTGATCAAAGAATCAAATAATTTTGTGTATGATAATATAAGTAAACTAATTAAACAAATCAAAATTAGTGATAATAACCAGGAAGTCTGAAATCGCCCCATTTTTTTTTTGGTTTCCCATCCGGTGTCCGGAGCCCACATTGGAGCTCCGACTAAATTCGGATCGCGCAGGCCCATTCGTGGGTGGCGCTCCCAACAGGATTTTCTCCATACCCAGGACTCAAACCCGAAACCTCTGGTTAAGGGTGAAGCACTCCCACCAATGCACCACAACCCATGTTGGTCTGAAATCGCCCTTTAAGAATGTGTTTAAGATGTATTTATAGGGTTAGAATTTGACCTTGGGCCAAATTACGTCTTCTAGTCCAAACCTGGCACCGACAGACTGAATGTTGTAACCATGAATGGACCTACATGGAGCCGAGAGGGTTCGTCCGAACCCCTCACTTAAAAAATTATATTGTATATGTATGGTGTTAAATTTGTGATTTGCGTATATATATCAAAAATACTAAAACCCCCTTAACACAACACTAAAACACAGTGCAAAAGGTTGAGGGTGGTTAAGATCTACCCATAATAACTGAGATTGAATCTCAGTGGATGGATTTTCATTGTTATTTTTGCTTCAGACCTATCTTCTCATTTTTCTTTTTTTAAATTAGTTTGTCAACTAATTTTTTTGGGCAAGACTTTATCAACTTTTTCAAATAGCTTTATATTGTAAATTTACGTGTTTCTTTCGATTATTAAATTAAATATATAGTAATATTTGAATCAAAAACTGATTTCCAAGTAAATATCATTATATATTTAATAAAAATATTTAGTTTAGATTAAAATTATTGAATTTAAGCTCGTTCATACTTGTTTATATCTAAACCAACCCTACTAATTTATCAACACTATTAACATGCTTACTTTTTCTCGAAGGAAAATTCTAGGTCCATCGCCATCTTACTAAAAAATATTGAATTTTATTCTTTTTTGTAGTGACGTTCTTTAAGAAATTCTAAGGTTAATAGACATGTTACAATTTAGTCTCTATACCAAAATGTAAGTAATATAGACGGATATTTTGTAATACGATTCATGAGTAGTATAGAAGTGGTACCGTATACGATGTCTAGCAGACCAGTCATTGTTAAGGCATGCATGCATGGTGTCCTAATTTCAATTTCAACAATGAGGTGTTGCGAATGATTCCCCCTATGGGTCAAACTACCAAACTTGCCGCTAAATTGCTGGGGTAAGGACTCATTAAGGAGAATCGGAAGCGGATTAGGCCACTTATATATATGCGGATGAGTGTACATCTTGTATTGATCGTATGGATTAATCTAGTGGAAGTGGATATCACTCAAGTGAAGGTGCAAGATCCAAATGGGAAGGGTGTTTGAGCAGAGCATATATAGAGTATGAATGGAAGCCCTCATGCATACTGCACAAAATGTCTCATAATTGGTCATTCTTGCCAAAACCTTGAAACCAAGAGACAAGATGAACATGGTGTAAATAAGCAGAAAGTTAAGATTCCCGAACCCAGGGTGAGATGTCAAGCACGATAGCTACTCAACAAGATACGGTTAGCAATCAAGAGAAGCCCCGACCCAAGAGTGAGATGGCTAGCTAGCACAATGTAAAAATTGTTCAACAAGCAGGATCACCACATTACCAACTGAACAGCAGGTACATGATAAGGAACAACAAGCTACTATATACTAGCCATCAAACTAATAAGCAGATGACCAGTCCTAAACAAAATCAAGACGACACATGGAAAGACTCGTTTGGGAAGCTTGTCCAAACTACCCTTAAGAATCAGGTAGTTCCTATTGCAAATGTTTTTAATCCACTGGTGGAGGAAATAATACAGGAAATGGAAAATGAAAAAAGTAGAATGAATCAAGGCCAAAGTAGCTCGGAGGCTCCAGCAATACCAAAAAATCCTATATGAAGTTGGTAACGTGGAACGTAAGAGGTTTGAATAAAGCTAGTATACAAGCAAAAGGAGTTGAAGGTGTTCTTAACAGAGACAAATGTAGGTTTGATTGCTATAATTGAAAATAGAGTCAGAGATTTCTTCCTCAAGGATTGTGAAAAAGATTGCATATGGATGGAAATGGTGCAACAACTACCAACCAACACTCTAACGGCCGGAGGAAGAATATGGTTATTATGGGATCCCGCAAAGTGTGACTTTACTCACACGCATTCCAGTAGCCAATATATCCACGGGATAGTAAAGGTTTATCGAGACAATATGGATTTCCAATTCACTGCTATTTATGGCTTACATAACATAAGAGACAGGGGTCATGTATTATGGGCAGACCTAAAAGGCATAGCTGATCAGATGCTACACCCATGGTTAATTACGGGAGACTTTAACACAATTTTACATATCGAGGATAGACGCAACGGGGCTCCTGTCCAGGAAGCCGAAATAAGAGATTTCAACAATTTTCTTAGTAGAAACGGGAATGATGGAAATTGTGAGAAATATATGAAAAGAATATTATTGAATTGATGTTGTTTACATTATTACATTGAGACCCTACTATTTATAGACCCTAGAATACAATCATTTACCAAGTAGGATATTATTTAGTATTCCTATTTCTATTTCTATTACTATTCTTGTTCCTATTCTAATAGAATTGTATAAACATATTCTTATTCTAATAAGATTGTATAAACCTATTTCTATTCTAACATAAATGAAAGTCATGGGAAGGGACTACACATGGACAAATCAACATGTCTACCCTAGAATAGATAGGGCAATAGTGAATGCTCACTGGATAAAGAAATGGGCACATATGGAGGTGAATATCATAGACCCGCGGTGCTCAGACCACTCTCATCTGTGTGTGGCTCTATCTACTGTTGAGAAGAAAAGGAATAGACCGTTTAGATTCCTAAATTGCCTAGCAAGTCATCGAGAATTTTTTCACGTAGTGCAATGAGGTTGGAATGAACCAGCTTATGGAGATAGCATGAATAGAATTTGGATGAAACTTAAATATGTGAAAAATGGCTTGAAGAACCTGAATACACATGAATTCTCGGGGATAGAATCCAAAGTGAAAGATTTTAGAAGACACCTCTCTAATATACAAGCACAAATGAGAAACGTGAATCATCAGACAACCTTATTTGAAGAGGAGAAAGTAATAAAGCAACATCTAGAGAAATGGAGCCTTATTGAAGAATCAATCATGAAACAAAAATCAAGGATCCAATGGCTCAAGCTAGGCGATTCTAATAATGGTTTTTTCTTTGTGAGCATGATAAATAGGGTTGCACACAACTACATCAGAAGTCTGGTGAATGAACAAGGAGCATTGATTCAGGCAATTACTGAAAAAATTTTGAGCTACTATAAGCAGTTGTTCGGAGCTTCCAACAGCCATCTACCTTGCGGATACAATATTGAGAGTGCAGTGATGGATTTTTTTTCAGAACCTCAAGGATGTGCAAATCCATTAATTGCACATCAGTGACTTTAATTCCAGAGGTAAAGCACCCATCTTCTGTTACAGACTTTAGACCGATATCTTGTTTCTGATAATATCATCTTAAGTCATGATCATGTAAAAGGATACAACAGAAAGAGAATTTCCCCTAGATGCATGCTTAAGTTAGACATGAAAAAAGCATACGACTCAGTTGAATGGGCTTACTTGCAACAACTTCTTTATTGTTTGAACTTTCCCGATCAATTTATATGTTAGATCATGAGTTGCCTAACCACAATTTCATTTTCTATCCTTGTAAATGGGCAACCCATTGTACCCTTTGAGGCAAAAATAGGCTTGAAGCAGAGTGATCTGTTGTCACCTTTTCTTTTGGTTCTTACTATGGAGTACCTCAGTAGACTTCTGAAAGGGTTAAAAGGAAACCCAGGGTTCAAATTCTATCCCAAGTGTGCTAAATTACAAATAATCCAACTTGGATTTGCTGACGATCTACTACTTTTTAGTAGAGGGGAAGTGCAATCTACCCAACTCTTGTTCCATTGTTTCCAACAATTCCCCTCGGCCTTTGGTCTAGTTGCAAACCTACAGAAAAGATCTCTCTATTTCGGAGGAGTCACACAATTACAATATCAGATCATTGAAGCTTTGGGAGTGACTAAAGGTGATCTACCTTTTCGATATCTAGGGGTGCACTTAAGCACTAAAAGACTTTTGCTAGTCCAATGCCAACCCCTAATAGAGAAAATGATCGGAAGAGTAACTTCTTGGACCTCTAAATTTCTTTCTTATGCTGGGAGAGTACAAATTATAAAAGTGTTCTCTTCTCCATTCAAGTGTATTGGTCTCAAATCTTTTTGCTTCATAAGAATTTAGTTCAGGCTATTGAAAATTTTTGCAGAACTTTCTGGACAGGGGGAGTGGATGTTTCAAAGAAAGCTTTTCTAGCTTGGCACAAACTTTGTATGCCTAAGACTGCAGGTGGAGTGAACTTTTTCAATATTTCTATTTGGAACAAGGCTGCTATTTGCAAACTCTTGTGGAATCTTAGCCATAAAAAGGATAAGTTATGGGTTAAATGGGTTCACATGTATTATGTAAAGGGCAGAACTCTATGGGAGGCCAATACAAACAAGCATCTTGGCTTATCAAGAAAAATTTCAAAGCTACAGAGTACGTGGAAGCTGCTGGTTACACAGAAGATCAATTCCAAAGATTGCAATATTTCTCTGTAAAAAAGATGTACCAATTGGTACAAGGAGTGTTTCCAAAGGTAAGATGGAAGAAATTAGTTTGCAATACCCCTTCTGCCCCAAAATGATTGTTCATTATGATGTTGGTTGCTCATGGAAGGTTGTACACGAAGGATAGGATGATTCACTAGGGAATGAGTGTCAAACCAGTATGCCCTTTATGTGAATCAGAGAATGAGTCGATCTCACACCTTTTTTTTCAGTGCTCTGTTTCAGCATGAGTGTGGAACAAGCTACTACAATGGCTAGGACAGAGACGACAAGCAAAAGCATGGGAAGAAGAACTTACATTGGCACTGAATCATCATAATGGGAATAGTGCTACATCAACAATTTATAGAATGGCCTTAACATGCTGCATCTATTATATGTGGCAAGAGAGGAACCAAATTGTTTTTCAAGGCAAAAGAAGAGAAATATCGAACCTTGTGAAGAGAATAATTGAAGACGTATATTTTAGAGGTTGTCTCAAAGTGAAATTAACTAAATACTTGACGATGTTGAACTACTATCCAAGTTAAAGTAGTCGATAGATGGTTAGGAGATGAAAAGTTATTAGTTGGGTTCGATCTAATCAGAATAGTTCTTTTTTTTGTCTTTTAAGTTGTAAACTTCTCTTTGGTAATAAAATGCTTACTTACCAAAAAAAAAAAAA
>NC_064290.1:45347564-45376443 GCF_019186545.1 Solanum stenotomum
TGATAACGTTCAAATATACTTCTTGAAAAGAAATATAAACGATCGTATGCAATATATTTACCCAACTATGAGTCGGGGTCGATCCCACGGAGAATATGGAAGAATATTGTCAATAACAAATATTTAACTCGATAGTCGTTATATAAAAATGGGGGGATTAAAATTGAAATAAAATAAAAACAATAAAAAGATAGCTTTGAACTAAGTATTTATTTATATTCAGATTATTAAAAGTAACTAGGAATGTGTTCCCCATAAGCTCATAACGTGGTAATCCTAATAATAGTAATCATTTTTTAGTGTATTACATGCAAAATGATAAGTTAGGTATCTCTAAATCCTTGGTCCGGCATCTAGAGAATTTCACCCCACAAAAATTACAAAACAAAGCAAATAAAGCCTATTATCATCTCCTAAATAAATCAACATTTTTTATTTCGCTTCAATAACATGCAGGGCAAGTTCTAGACTAAGATGCAAAACATAGAATAAACAAAATCTCACCACACATGGCACAAGTATCAATCAAGATGGATCAGTTCCACTTCTAAGAGAGACAGCATCATAACAAATTACAAAATAAAATAAGTGATATACAATGTCGCAATCATGAACCTAGATGTCAAAAAGTTTGCAATTTCACTAGCAATCAATCATTCACAAGAAAGTACTACTCAAATTTAGGCCCAAATAGTAAGTATCACATAACTCAAAAGGGTCTTTTCTTTTCTCTCCAAAAGAAAAAAAATTTATTCTTAAAAAAAATAAAAAACACTCGGTTCAAAGGGACTATCCTCAGGAAAAGAACCGAAAACAAAAGCCAAGGAACCCATCCTAAAAAAAAAAAAATCAATAAAAGAAGTAAAAACTAGGAATCATTCCTCCACCCCACACTTAAAATCATGCTTTGTCCCCAAAGCAATTTATAGAAAAGAAAAGAAGAAGAAGGGTGAGAAATACTCCCTTGGGCCCTCTATGGCCTAGCTAACAACATGTTTTTTTTTTCTCCTAGCATCAAGGGTCGTCACCCCACACTTAAGCTCAAACATGCTTCTTTCCTTCAATTTTTTTTTTTTTGGTACTCAGACTTCCCCTAATCTGCAAAAATAAGGAAAGAACAAAAGAAAAAGTGATACTAATAAAATATAAATAAAATAAAATAAGAAGTTACACTACTAATTGGGTTGCCTCCCAATAAGCGTTTAATTTAACGTCGCGGCACGACACCATCAATTTTACTATTTTTCCTTCCACTTTGAAGAAATGAATTGCACCCCTAATTTTACATCAATTTTTCTATTACGCTCAAGGGGTAATGGTACAAAAATAAAGGTCCCAAGCAATAGATATCGCATTATGCACTTCTTGGATCCTAAGTGAGGAATGTAATTCTCCGATATTGGAACAATAAATTCAAGAATATAGACACAATTTTCCTCCTCCATACACTCTTCTATAGGCTCAGATTACTCGATTAATTTCTCATCATCTAAACATAATGTGGAAAAATGATTGGAATGAGGTCCAATGCGCCCTAACTTATGAATTATTTTATTATTTACACCCTCATATTTACACATACTAAAGTTTTTAAAAATAATATTATGTACTTCATTACATAACTCTAGTGCACTCTTCTCAACAATGACAACATCAATAAAAGTATGATCAAGCAATTGGCCCTCAACTTCTAGCTCTTCAAGTTGACTTATAAGTATTGTTTCTTCCTCACATATATTATTATTAAATTGTTGGGTGTCATATGATTTAATCTTTGCACTCAACTCACAATCTAAATAATAGAGATCAAATTCAAATTAATATTCACCACTACGCTTACATATTGATTTATAGCAAAGTATTAACAAATCTTCCATGTCCCCATACAACTTATCTTGTTGAGAAAAAATTAACCTTTAAGAATCCATAATATCAAAAGTGCAAGAATTGCAAGCACACTTATCACTACATACTTTTTCAGATGACATCTCAAGAAGAGTAAGAGAAATATGATAATAATTAAAAAAAAACAAATTTAAAACTAATCCTAAGAAACAAAAAAGGACTACAAGTCAAAATAAATATTAAAGACAATTTCTAAGCCAAATTCCCCGGCAGCGGCGCCATTTTTGATAACGTTCAAATATACTTCTTGAAAAGAAATATAAACGATCGTATGCAATATATTTACCCAACTATGAGTCGGGGTCGATCCCACTGAGAATATGGAAGAATATTGTCAATAGCAAATATTTAACTCGATAGTCGTTATATAAAAATGGGGGGATTTAAATTGAAATAAAATAAAAACAATAAAAAGATAGCTTTGAACTAAGTATTTATTTATATTCAGATTATTAAAAGTAACTAGGAATGTGTTCCCCATAAGCTCATAATGCGGTAATTCTAATAATAGTAATCATTTTCTAGTGTATTACATGCAAAGTGATAAGTTAGGTATCTCTAAATCCTTGGTCCGGCATCTAGAGAATTTCACCCCGCACCTTGGTCCGGCTACGTGTGTATAATTTACTAACTCTTACCTTTACCTCATATTAGACATCATAATCGATGTTTGGCTTAGTTATTACTTCGCACCATTCGACACTAGCCTATTAGATATTATCACACTAAATCTATGTTTATACTTATTTTCTTGTTGATTACCTCCTTGGTCCGGCAAGTAGCAACAAGGCAAGTTCTAACGCGTGCACTCGTTAAAAAGACTTCTAAACGAAAGAATTATCAATGCATGCAAGACACTAATCAAGAATTGCTTAGTTATTATTCATACTTTGTTAATCGCTTATGGTTCTCACAACCCTAGTAATGAAAGTTAGCTACTCATTATCTCAAAAACACTCATAATTCATTAAAATAAATATGTTTGTGTTAATCATAAAAAGTTAAGAACAATAGTTAAACTATCTTTTATTAAGCACGAATATAAATAAATAATAAAGGAGAATAAAGAATAAACCACAATTCTCCGGCCTCCACGGTGGCTCTTCCAAAGTTCCTAAGCTAGAAAAAAATTTATATTGTGTCTTGTCTCTTGGTTCTTGGCCTCCCTTCTTCCTCTCTAATAATTATTTCTATGCACTATTTATAGATGTAGAAAACTCTAAATAAAATAATTAGTCCCAATTAAATTAGGAATCCAAAACCAAAAGGAATTGGATTCCTTTTTATTTTCAGCGTGAACAGTAACCGACCGCCTCCACAATTGGTTGTTGCATTCACTTGCTGCCATGTACAGTAGAGGCAACTTGAAAATTTTCAATTGCAGCCGCCTTTTCCTTATATATATAAATATATTATTTTATTAAATTTAATCTATTAAGTTGTCTGCTTGATTTTCTTCTTCAACCTTCAATCTTTAATTCGTTTTAGCTCCAAAATTCTTTATTTTTCCACCAATTTAATCCTACAAATAAAATACACAATTTAGCACAATTCATAAAATTTATGCTAAAAAAGGACAAATATAAATAATAAATATGAAGAAATAATGATTAAAAATATGTATTTTTAGCATTACATCAGAGACTTTAACACAATTTTACATATCGAGGATAGAAGCAACGGGGCTCCTGTCCAGGAAGCCGAAATAAGAGATTTCAACAATTTCTTAGTAGAAACGGAAATGATGGAAATTGTGAGAAATATATGAAAAGAATATTATTGAATTTATGTTGTTTACATTATTACATTGAGATCCTATTTATAGACCCTAGTAGGGGTGTTCACGGTTTGGATAAAAACCGATCCAAACTAAAAAACCAAACCAAACCGATAAAATAAAATCGATTTTATTTGGGTTTGGTTTGGTTTTAGATTTTTGAAAACCGATAATGTTTGGTTTGGTTATGGTTTTTTTCAAAAAAAAACCGAAGAAATAACCAAACCGAACCGATGAATTATATACATATATTTTATTAATATACATACTTAATATATTGTTTTTATAAACAATTTTAAAGATCTTATACATATTTTCATTAGAATTTATTTATAATTTACTTATTGAAAGAAAAATTGCCCAAGATGAAACATTTATCTTATTGATTTCTGTATATGAGTGTCTATGACAATTCTTTGTGGGACTGAAAATGTTATTGTCTCTTCCTTCTAGGCCAATATAGTGAATTTTAAAGTTTTATTGATAGTAAATTAAGTGATCGAAAGTTCAGTAATTTAAGTCATTCTAACTATTTTTCGTTTTGAATGAATTGTTGTCACTTTTTTCACATTTAATTAATTGTTTCTTTTATTTTTGTGTATGGTTAATAACCGAACCAAACCAAACCGAAACTGATAATCACCAAACCAATAAATGTATATTATATTTGGTTTGGTTTGGTTTGGTTTTGATAATTTTAAAACCGATTAAGTTGGTTTGGTTTTAGTTTTGACCAATAACCGATACAAACCAACCCGTGAACACCCCTAGACCCTAGAATACAATCATTTACCAAGTAGGATACTATTTAGTATTCCTATTTCTATTTCTATTTCTATTTCTATTTCTATTATTATTCCTATTCTAATAGAATTGTATAAACATATTCTTATTCTAATAAAATTGTATAAACCTATTCCTATTCTAACAGAAATGAATGTCATGGGAAGGGACTACAAATGGACAAATCAACATGTCTACCGTAGAATAGATAGGGCAATAGTTAATGCTCACTGGATAAAGAAATGGGCACATATGGAGGTGAATATCATGGACCCGCGGTGCTCAGACCACTCTCATCTATGTGTGGCTCTATCTACTGTTGAGAAGAAAAGGAATATACCGTTTAGATTCCTAAATTGCCTAGCAAGTCATCGAGAATTTTTTCACGTAGTGCAATGAGGTTGGAATGAACCAGCTTATGGAGATAGCATGAATAGAATTTGGATGAAACTTAAATATGTGAAAAATGGCTTGAAGAACCTGAATACACATGAATTCTCGGGGATAGAATCCAAAGTGAAAGATTTTAGAAGACACCTCTCTAATATACAAGCACAAATGAGAAACGTGAATCATCAGACAACCTTATTTGAAGAGGAGAAAGTAATAAAGCAACATCTAGAGAAATGGAGCCTTATTGAAGAATCAATCATGAAACAAAAATCAAGGATCCAATGGCTCAAGCTAGGCGATTCTAATAATGGTTTTTTCTTTGTGAGCATGATAAATAGGGTTGCACACAACTACATCAGAAGTCTGGTGAATGAACAAGGAGCATTGATTCAGGCAATTACTGAAAATATTTTGAGCTACTATAAGCAGTTGTTTGAAGCTTCCACCAGCCATCTACCTTGCGTGAATGTGGGAGTTATGAGATCAGGAGCAATTTTGAATAGGCAACAACTCAGCCTTATTGAGCCTGTCAGAAGAAAGGAAATTTTAGATGCTTTGAAGAAATTGATGATCAGAAAGCACCGGGAATAAATGGTTTCAATTCATTCTTTTTCAAGAAAATATGGCACATAGTGGGATCCGATATTAAGAGTGCAGTGATGGATTTTTTTTTTAGAAACTCAAGGATGTGCAAATCCATTAATTACACATCAGTGACTTTAATTCCAAAGGTAAAGCACCCATCTTCTGTTACAGACTTTAGACCGATATCTTGTTTCATTGTAGTGTATAAGATTATTTTTAAAATCTCAACTACAAGACTTCAAGTTGTTATGGACTGCCCTGTGGATTCCAGTCAAGCTGCTTTTGTTTCGGGAAGGATTATTTCTGATAATATCATCTTAAGTCATGATCTTGTAAAAGGATACAATAGAAAGAGAATTTCCCCTAGATGCATGCTTAAGTTAGACATGAAAAAAGCATACAACTTAGTTGAATGGGCTTACTTGCAACAACTTCTTTATTGTTTGAACTTTCCCGATCAATTTATATGTTAGATCATGAGTTTCCTAACCACAGTTTCATTTTCTATCCTTGTAAATGGGTAACCCATTGTACCCTTTGAGGCAAAAATAGGCTTGAGGCAGGGCGATCCGTTGTCACCTTTTCTTTTTGTTCTTACTATGGAGTACCTCAATAGACTTCTGAAAGGGTTAAAAGGAAACCCGGGGTTCAAATTCCATCCCAAGTGTGCTAAATTACAAATAATCCAACTTGGATTTGCTGACGATCTACTACTTTTTAGTAGAGGGGACGTGCAATCTACCCAACTCTTGTTCCATTGTTTCCAACAATTCTCCTCGGCCTTTGGTATAGTTGCAAACCTACAGAAAATATCTCTCTATTTCGGAGGGGTCACACAATTACAATATCAGATCATTGAACCTTTGGGAGTGACTAAAGGTGATCTACCTTTTCGATATCTAGGGGTGCCCTTAAGCACTAAAAGACTTTTGCTAGTCCAATGCCAACCCCTAAATGATTGGAAGAGTAACTTCTTGGACCTCTAAATTTCTTTCTTATGCTGGGAGAGTACAAATTATAAAAGTGTTCTCTTCTCCATTCAAGTGTATTGGTCTCAAATCTTTTTGCTTCCTAAGAATTTAGTTCAGGCTATTGAAATTTTTTGCAAAACTGTCCTCTGGACAGGGGGAGTGGAGGTTTCAAAGAAAGCTTTTCTAGCTTGGGACAAACTTTGTATGCCTAAGACTACAGGCGGAGTGAACTTTCTCAATATTTCTGCTTGGAACAAGGCTGCTATTTGCAAACTCTTGTGGAATCTTAGCCATAAAAAGGATAAGTTATGGGTTAAATGGGTTCACATGTATTATGTAAAGGGCGGAACTCTATGGGAGGCCAATACAAAACAAGCATCTTGGCTTATCAAGAAAATTTTCAAAGCTACGGAGTACGTGGAAGCTGCTGGTTACACAGAAGATCAATTCCAAAGATTGCAATATTTCTCTGTAAAAAAGATGTACCAATTGGTGCAAGGAGTGTTTCCAAAAGTAAGATGGAAGAAATTAGTTTGCAATACTCCTTCTGCCTCAAAATGGTTGTTCATCATGATGTTGGTTGCTCATGGAAGGTTGTACACGAAGGATAGGATGATTCACTAGGGAATGAGTGTCAATCCAGTATGCCTTTTATGTGAATCAGAGAATGAGTCGATCTCACACCTTTTTTTTCAGTGCTCTGTTTCAGCATCAGTGTGGATCAAGCTACTACAATGGCTAGGACAGAGACGACAGGCAAAAGCATGGGAAGAAGAACTTACATTAGCAGTGAATCATCATAATGGGAATAGTGCTACAACAACAATTTATAGAATGGCCTTAACATGCTGCATCTATTATATGTGGCAAGAGAGGAACCAAATTGTTTTTCAAGGCAAAAGAAGAGAAATATTGAACCTTGTGAAGAGAATAATTCAAGACGTATATTTCAGAGGTTGTCTCAAAGTGAAATTAACTAAATACTTGACGATGTTGAACTACTATCCAAGTTAAAGTAGTCAATAGATGGTTAGGAGATGAAAAGTTATTAGTATAAGAGTTGTATATGATTATGAAAGCGTTAAGTATTATTGATACAAAGTGTGGTATTTATACATGAACAAGTATAGAAAATAAAGAAGTCTATTGAACGTAAGAGACCTAAAGAGAAGAGAAATAACTGCGTATATGACTCAAACATACTAACGTACTAGGACTCTATATCCTTATCCTTATCATTCCCCCTCAACATCGGCTCAATTTGCTTGAGACCGATGTTGCTAACAAGGTGGACAAAGGACCTTCTGGGAAGTGTTTTAGTTAAGGCATCTGCTAGTTGAGCTCCTGTTGGAATGTGATGAACTGAAATTTTTCCATGTTCCACTTGGTCACGGACAAAATGAAAGTCAATTGTGACATGTTTCATTCGACTGTGAAAGACTGGATTGTGGCATAGGTAAGTGACACCAATGTTATCGCAAAAGACCTTAGGGGGACAAGGCAGCTTGACCCGAAGTTCTTGCAGTAGGTTGGTTAGCCAATTTAGCTCAGCTACAGCACTTGCTACAGCCATGTATTCCGCTTCTGTTGAAGATTTGGCAACAGTGCGTTGCTTGTTAGAGCACCAACTAATTGGATTCTTTCCAAGAAAAATAACGTAGGCTGAAGTGAAGTGTCTAGTATCGGGAATACCACCCCAATCTGCATCTGAGTATGCAAGTAACTGAGAAGAGTCACCACGTTTGAAAGGAAGTCCATAGGTTATTGTTCCTTTTAGATAACGAAGAAGCCTCTTTGTTGCTTGCCAATGCTTAGTTGATGGAGAGTGTTGGAATTGAGCGAGCTTGTTTACCGCAAAGCATATATCAGGCCGTGTGAAAGTGAGGTATTACAATGAGCCAATGACCTGCCTATAAATTGTAGCGTCTGTCGAAAGAGAACCGTCATCCAAGGATAAAATTTCACTTATGGACAGAGGAGTGCTCACACTGTTTGCATCCAGCATTTTGAACTTGCTGAGTATGTCCGTAATGAAGCTACTTTGTGTGAGAGTCAATCCATGATCATGCTGGATAACTTCAACACTTAGAAAAAAATGTAAAGGACCAAGATCCTTAATAGAAAAACTATCACCCAACAACTTAATTGTTGCATAAACTTGCGAGATGTTAGAGCCTGTAACAACAATATCATCAACATAGATCATAACAATAATGAGAGAATTAGGAGACCATTTGATGAATAATGAATCATCAGATTTGGAACGAGCAAAGCCACATGATAAGAGGAACGTCTTTATTTTAGTATACCATACGCGTGGTGCCTAGCGAAGTCCATAGATAGACTTGTGTAGTTTACACACGTGATTAGGGAATCGGGGATCTACAAATCCAGGTGGTTGTTGCATGAAAATGACATCATGTAGAGTACCCTGTAAAAAGGCATTGTTTACATCAAGTTGACACAACAGCTATTTAAGAGATACAGCTAGGGACAAGATGAGGCGAATAGTTATTGTTTTAATAACTGGACTGAAGATGGAATGGAAGTCAATTCCAAGACGCTGATGAAATCCTTTTGCCACTAATCTAGCTTTATAACGCTCTATGGATCCATCAGGCTTGTGTTTGACACGAAACACCCATTTGCACCCAACAACGTTTTGAGAGGGACTAGATGGAACCAATGACCAAGTTTTATTTTTAAGTAAAGCGATGTGTTCTTCTGTCATAGTAGTCTACCATTCAGGATATTGGGATGCTTGACTAAAGGTATTTGGGGTAAGCGGAAGGCGTTTTACTGTGAAGGTTGCAAGGTAATCAAAAATCACTTTGAGTTTGAAAATATTATTTTGAGACCTAGTGACCATTCGATTTGATGGTGTATCAGGAGTTGGTTGTGGAGATGTATATGGACTGTTATTTTCAGAAGGAGAAAAAGACACAGAAAGTGTAGAAGGACTTACAGTGGAGTCGATTGGCACGTCATCTTGATGGTCCTGAGTGTGCGATCCACTAGTAGACATGGAGTTGACCAAATCAGTAGTAGAAGGAATTGGAATTGGGTCTGCAACAATAAGAGGTGAAAGAGATTGTGAGGAAGAAGAGTCGGAGGGGTCATCTGGACACAACCATTTTTCCATGTGCGAGACTTATGGACAAGAGAACTGAGGATAGTTGGTTGTGAATGGAAAAATATGTTCAACGAATACAACATGCCTAGAGATATAGATTTTTAAAGTGGCAAGGTCTAGGCAAGCATAACTATTGGTGGCAGCGAAATATCCCATGAACACACAAGGATTGGACTTAGGATCAAGTTTGGTTGACGTGTAGGGCTTTAACCATGGATAACAAAGACAACCAAAAACCCTTAGTTTAAGAGGGTTTGGGATAATGTTGAAGAGACACTGAAATGGAGATTTAAGACCAAGGAGTGGTGTTGGCAGCCTGTTAATGAGGTAGACTGCAGATTGGAATGCGAGAGACCAAAATTTAAGAGGGACAGAAGCATGGTGAAGAAGAGTTAAAGCAGTGTCCACAACGTGGCAATGTTTTCTTTCGGCAGTGCTAACTAGTTGGGGAGTGTATGGAGGACTTATAAGATGCTGGATCCAAAAATTCAAGAGAGTTGATTTAAGGCCAATGTATTCACCTCCCCCGTCAATGTATAACATTTTAATTCTCAATTGAAATTGATTTTGAACCATTTGAACATAATTAATGAAAATGTCCTTAACGTCTGATTTGGATTTGAGAGGAAACAACCAAGTATATTTCGTGAAATGGTCAACAAAAATAACATAGAATCTAAAATTATCAAAAGATATCGATAGTTGGAGAGGGACCCCAAATATCTGAGTAAATAACATCAAAAGGCCTAGAACTTGTAATTGAATTGCGACCAAATGGTAGACGATGACTCTTATTGCATAAACAGGAATTACAAAATGTAAAAGACTCGGCATGGTTCACTGGTAGGTTGAAAGAAGAGACACAAGCTTTAGTAATACGAGGTTAAGGATGGCCAAGACGAGCATGCCATAGATGCAATGATGGAGTTGTTGATGCAACAAAATGTGCTTGAGGACGAGGTGTGACTGATTTGGTCATGTCCATAGTCCACTCATAAAGATCACCATTACTCTTGCCTTGAAGAAGACATGCCCCCGTGCTCAAATCCTTCACAACAAAAGAAAAAGGAAAAAATTCAATGGAAGTTAGATTTTGCCTACAAAATTGAGCAACCGAAATCAACTTCTTTTTTATAAATGGAGAACAAAGAACATTTTTTAAAAGAAAGTTGGCAACAAGATTAGGAGAAGATAAAGTAGTGTGACCAATATGAGTGATAGGAATTCTTTTACCATCACCAACAATTATCGCATCTGTTCCAGAGAACTCAGTTGGAGTCTGAAGAGAGTGAGAGTTGTTTGTAATATGATGCGACGCTCCGGAATCCACAACCCAAGGGCTTGGAGAATTGGAAGCATAAGACTGACGGTTGACGAAATTAGCATATGCTTCAGTAGCACTGTGTGATTTGGACCTACATACCTTTGCAATGTGACCAAACTTATCACAAAGTTGACATTGGACTCGTTGATTGTTGCTTTTGGTGGTATTCTGTTGGGTGAATGAATTGTTATTTGGGGCAGAGAATTGATTACGAGAGTTGTAGGAACCTGATGGAGGAGTGTTCCTACGATTGGAAGAGTTAGGCTGTCTATTTTTGGGACCATTATTGGTGGAATGCTGATGAAATTGAGCAGTGATCATGGGTGTGTCGACCTTAGGTTCTGAGTGTTTGATGAACATCTCTTGTGCAAGGAGTTTATCAAAAAGTTCTTCGAATGTGATAGGATTATCACGAGCTCTTATTGCTGCAGATAACTCCTTGTACTCAGGACCTAGACCACTCAAGACCTTAATGACAAGTTCCTCGCTGTTAACGGGTGAACCACTGCAGGCCAAATCATCTGCAATGGACTTGATTTCTTTCATATAATCACTGATTGAACGTGCGTCTCGTTTGACATTCGCCAGAGTATCGCGCAAACTGAAAATTCTTGAGTGCGATTTGCTCGCATAAGTTGTTTGGAGAATATCCCAAGCTTCTTTGGCAGTGGAAGCATGGGCAATGAGGGGAGCGATTGTAGCGTCAACGGATGCCATAATGGCATTGCGAACAAGACTGTCTTGTCGCTGCCACAATCTCAAGTTGGGGTTAGGGATTTGGGTATTGTCTTTGTCCATAATGTGCGCAGTTGGGATGGGAAGTGAACCATCAACAAAAGTAAGAAGATCATAGCCAAACAATAGAGTGGTAACTTGGGATTTCCAAGTTGGATAATTTGCACTTCCTGTTAGCTTGAAGGATAGCTGAGACGCAGGGTTAAAAGAGATCAATTGAGAGGGTTGAACGACACCCCCTTGATTGAGAGAGACTGCTGGAGAGTTAGGAGAGGAGGAAGTAGCAGACATTCTGGAGAGAAAAAAAAAAGATGATCGGATATACTCGTCAGAGTGTTTAGGAGGCTCTTGATACCATATAAGAGTTGTATATGATTATGAAAGCGTTAAGTATTATTGATACAAAGTGTGGTATTTATACATGAACAAGTATAGAAGATAAAGAAGTCTATTGAACGTAAGAGACCTAAAGAGAAGAGAAATAACTACGTATATGACTCAAACATACTAACTTACTAGGACTCTATATCCTTATCCTTATCAATTAGTTGGGTTCGATCTAATCGGAATAGTTTTTTTTTTTTTTGAGTTGTAAACTTCTCTTTGGTAATAAAATGCTTACTTACCAAAAAAAAAACTACTAGCGCATAAATACATAAATGTGTTATTTAACTTGGTCTCATTTCATATTTATGTCCTTCAATTTTGGATGTGCACAAGTAGACACTTGAACTTGTATAAATTAAAAAAGTAGACACATGAGCCTTATGTGACATAATTCATATAGGACACTACGTAGGACATAAATTGTCATGTAGGATGCCACGTAGGATGTGTGTGTCAATTTGTTCAACTTTATACAAGTTTAAGTGTTTACTTGTGCACACTCAAAGTTGAAAGGCATAAATGTGAAATAAGACAAAGTTAAAGGGCATATTGAGGTATTATGCCAATTACTACTTACTAGCATGCTAAACTTATTACTGTTATGTAGGGGTGTTCACGGTTTGGATAAAAACCGATCCAAACAGAAAAACCGAATCAAACCGATTAAATGAACCGATTTTATTTAGGGTTTGATTTGGTTTGGTTTTAGATTTTTAAAAAATCGATAGTATTTGGTTTGGTTATGGTTGTGTTCGAAAAAAATCGAAGAAATAACCGAACCAAACCGATAAATAATATACATAAATTTTATTATTATACATACATAATATACTATTTTATAAACAATTTTAAAAATCTTATATATGTATTCATCAAAATTTATTTATAATTTACTTATGAAAGTAAAAATGCCCAAGATAAGAACATTTATCTTATTGGTTTCATGTATATGAGTGTCTATGACAATTCTTTGTGGTACTGAAAATGTCAATGTCTCTTCCTTCTAGGACAAAAGTAGTGAACTTTGAAGCTTTATTCATAGTAAATTCAATGATCGAAAGTTTCATAATGTCAGTCATTCTAACTATTTTTCATTTTGAATGGATTATTGTCACTTTTTTCACGTTTTGAATGAATTATTTCTTTTAATTTTATGTATATGGTTAATAACCGAATAACCGAACCAAACCGAACCGAAACCGATAACAATCAAACCGATAAATGTATATTATATTAGGTTTAGTTTGGTTTTGATAATTTTAAAACCGAATAAATTGGTATGGTTTTAGTTTTGACCAATAACCGACCCAAACCAACCCGTGAACACCCTACTGTTAGGCTTAATTTATGGGGAAATTGGACCAAATGCACATTTGGCATTCAAATTTTTTTACCCAAAATAATATATACACTTTAGTCTTTTGCTTTGTTCTCTTTCTTCCCTCACATCCTCTAATATAATGTAGTTAAAGTTTTTTCAAAGCTCGATTTTAGAATTTGATGCGTTGTAAATGTGAATCGTTTCAATTGAATCATATATTCAATACATAAACATGATTATATTCTTACCTTGACTTCAACTGGCAAGTATGACTTTTAACTATGGGGTGTGTGCACAAGTAGGCGCTTATACTTGTATAAAATTGAACAAATGGATATTCGTATGTTGTAAAAATACAAAAAGAAAACAATTTGATACAATTATAAATCAATTAATTGTAATTTTGGAAGAAAATCAATTGACACAAATACAATTCAATCTAATTTCCGTATAATTTTGAAACAAGAAAAATACAAACAGAAAATCAATTGATATAAATATAATGAGTGATTCGTGGAATTTTTTTCTTAATTCGTGAGTTTTTTAAAAAATTGTTAAGTCTATCATTAATTAAATTGAAAGTCTTATTTATATAAATACTTAATAATCAAGCGAAATATATAAATTGTAATCTAAATAGCAACTCAAATCGTAACTACATAATTAGTCAAACATTAAATAAATAGTTTCATTATTTTTGTAGTCTTAACTATTTATTAACTTTCCTCTTATTAACTATTTATTAACTTTGGTTTAATATGTTTACAGGGTGTTCTCCACTCTTATTGACGGTTGCATTGGTGAACATGGTGGTGGGGCAACCTTTGTAGAAATTTGTGGATGACTTAGAATTCTCATATGTTTCTAGTTAGAAAAAGACTCAAAAAAAATTATTATGTTATTTGTTAAAAGTTTGATTTATTTATGTCATTTTTTTAAGAAAAGGCACATTCATGTCATTATTTGTTAACTGAAATGACATAGATGAGCCAAACTTTTAACGGAATGACATAGATGAGCCTTTTCTTAAAGTTTAATGACATATTTGAGTCTTTTCTCTTTTAAAAAATAGTTTAATTAATGATGAGACAGAATCATAATTGACAACGTGTACAAAGTAGTTTTGCAAAACCAAAAATATTTTTAGTTTACAAATAATGACATGGATAGCCTTTTCTCAAAAGAAAATAGTATAGATGAGTCAAACTCTTAATAGATAGCATAGATGAACATGAATGAACCTTTTTTCAAAATTCGATGGCATATTTGAATATTTTTTCTTATTTAAATGATCATTCAAAATAATAAAACAACACAATAAAGTAAATTTTGAATTTTTTTTTGTGACAAAGAAAACATCCAACTTAACACAAACTTCTAAGTTATTTTAGTTGGAAAATTAACTCTCCCGTGTTCGTAATATTTACTCGATAAATAATTGTTTTACCAATTAAAAGGTACACTGATTTCATGATTTGAGGAACAAAAAGGGTAAGAAAATGTTATAGTTAAAAAAAAAATGTTAATCCCCAAATATTCATTAAAATCATGAAGTTTTGTTATAAGAATATCAAGTTAATTACTTGATTTTAGGGTAAGAAAAACCAATAACCTTTATAACGTAGGAGTAGGTGCAAAGCTGTATAGTGCAGAATGGAGAATTTTGTGAATGAGTATGAATGGTAGGGGGGTGATTTCTTCATTTAATGGGAGAAATAGATAGGGACTCTTGAAATTAATTCTTGGCCAAAAATAAAATAAAAAAATTAAGGGCATGATGTGACGAAGACATAAATTTCATTATCAGTGACGAAGTCAAAAAATTATTAAGGGTGTTCAAAATTTAATATATACGTCTGAAAAATTATTTTTGACTTATATACTTTATACAATTTTCTATATACATAGTAAAAGTTTTCCACAAAGAGTGTTCAGCAGCTGACAATTCTTCACTACATATGGTACGCCTCTATTCGTTATGAAAATAAATATCTATGAACTAAATTTGGATTATTTACTTCAAAATCATCAAAAATAAAAGTAATATTTGGACCAATCCCCACGATGTCTTTTGAGTCGAGTCTATCACATAAGATATGCTTAGTGCGATTTACATTCTCTGTGTAGTTTGCAAGGTATTACACAATGAAAATTTTGCCCAATGATGATCGCGCGAAAGCCTCAAAATAAAAAGAGCAAGACTTGTGTGACAGAGTAAGTCTTGGGGTCTCCCAAAGGAAAGAATAATTACCTAATTGTGAAACAAAGAATTTCCCTTCAACCTGTCAAATCAGATTGGAGATTTCCACAAAATTAAAAAAGACAATAAAGACCAAAAAGAGATCAACTGATTCTTTCTACCTATATAAAGTCTTTGAACCTCATTGTAACTTGCCACACCTAATTCTTTCTAATTTCTGAAGTTTTAATTTCTATAATATAATGGAGAAAGTCTTCACATATTTTTACTTAATAGCACTCATGTTGCTTTACTTGGGTGTGGCTAGTTTAGCTATGACTCAAACCAACGTTACAACTGATCAATCCGCACTTCTTTCCTTGAAATTCCAAATCATTTCGGATCCCTTTCACTTGTTGGATGAAAGTTGGTCTCCAGCTATTTCTGTTTGTCATTGGGTTGGAGTCACTTGTGGTTCTCGCCACAAAAGAGTGACGTCATTGAATATTTCCAACATGGATCTTATAGGCAAAATTCCTTCTGATTTTGGGAATCTCACATCTCTTGTTTCTCTTGACTTGAGTAGTAATAATTTCTACGGAAAATTGCCTCAAGAAATGGCACATCTTCGTAGGTTAAGGTTTGTTAAACTTAGTTTTAACAACTTTAGCGGAGAGGTTCCTTCCTGGTTCGGGGTCTTACACCAACTTCAAGTTCTGACTCTAAGGAATAACAGTTTCAATGGTCCCATCACCCTCTCTTTATTTTCTAATATTTCCACACTTCAAACTTTGGATTTGGCATACAATTCCTTAGAGGGCCAAATACCAAAAGAAATAGGAAATCTTGAAAACTTGAGATTATCTGGCAACAAGTTTATAGGTTTTATCCCTCCGTCTCTCTCGAATGCCTCAATGTTGATGACATTAGAACTTTCTCTCAATTTCCTTGGAGGAAGCATTCCAGAAGAGATTGGAAAACTTCAAAACCTAAAACTTTTGTCAATAGAATCCAATCAACTTACAGGTTCTATACCATTCTCGATCTTCAACATTTCTGGAATTGAGATCATTGCATTTACAAATAATACCTTATCAGGAAATCTTCCTTATGATATGTGTAATTGTCTTCCAATGCTCGAAATGCTCTATCTAAGTGACAACAAGCTATATGGTCATATGCCTGTAAGCTTGCCAAATTGTTCGAACCTTCAAATATTGTCTTTATCTAATAACAAGTTTGACGGACCCATACATAGTGAAATCGGGATTCTTAATAATTTGGTGATTTTAGCACTGGATACTAACCATATTTCTGGTCATATCCCAATCTCCACATTCAATATCTCCTCATTACAGGTTTTGGTACTGAATCACAACAATCTAATTGGATCCTTTCTGAGGGAGGTTGGCAATTTGACAGAATTGCAAATTCTGGATCTTGCCAATAATAATCTTACAGGTATATATGTATTCAAAAGGGGTATGCAAGTCATTCTTAAATCTTAGTAATTACTAACTATACATCTACATGCATACATTGACAGGTGAAATACCGAAAAAAATTAGCAATCAGATTGAGTTGTTTGATCTTAGTTTCAACAAGTTTACTGGTTCACTACCAATGGAGATTTTCAACATATCGGGTATGAGAGAGATTCAAGTTACTTTCAATAATGTGACAGGAACTCTCCCATTAAACATAGGTTCAACGTTACCCAACATTGAAGTTATTCATCTGGGCAACTTAAATCTTTATGGGACTATACCTCATTCTCTCTCCAATTGTTCCAAACTCACTAGTCTAGACCTTTCTCTCAATAGACTAACCGGTATGATTCCCAACTCTCTCGGAAGTTTGACTCATCTACAGTCCCTAAGCTTGGCAATAAACAATTTAATGGGCGATAGTAGGTTAAGCTTCTTCACTTCCTTGTCAAATTGTAGAGATTTAAAAATTCTTTTCCTCTCTTCGAACCCTCTATATGGTGTGCTTCCAGAATCCATAGGGAACCTTTCCAGTACTTCTCTTCTAAGGTTTAGAGCTATTGATTGCAAAATTAAGGGGGAAATTCCAAAAGGAATTGGGAACTTAAGCAGCTTATTAGAGCTCGATCTTTCAAGAAACGGTTTCACTGGACCAATTCCCACAACAATCAGCAACTTGAGATTCCTTCAGAGCTTGAAGTTGAGTGTCAACAAACTTTCTGGATATATTGGAGATGATCTATGCAAATTACAGAACTTGGGTTATTTAAACTTGACTCTGAATCAACTATCAGGATCTCTTCCGAATTGTTTGGGAAACTTAACTTCCCTTCGGGAGATGATTCTAGGTTCCAACAAATTGCGTTCAATCATTCCAAAAAGCTTAGGAAACCTCATAAACCTCTTGAAGCTAGACTTATCGTCAAACAACTTGGGTGGCTCTGTACCTTTGGAAATTGGAAATCTAAAGGCTGCGATATATATGGATCTATCAATAAATACACTCTCAAATGGAATTCCTAAAGAAATTGGTAGCTTGCAAAATCTTATATACCTTTCTTTGAGAGACAACAAATTGCAAGGATCAATTCCAGGCTTGATGAGCAGCATTTCAGCTTTGGAATTTCTAGACCTTTCTCATAACAATGTTTCAGGATTGATTCCCAAGTCTTTGGAGAAGCTTCTATATCTCAAGTATTTCAACGTTTCATTCAACAAGTTGGTTGGTGAAATCCCCTTGAGTGGTCCTTTCAAGAACCTCTCTGGTGAGTCTTTCATGTCTAATGAAGCATTGTGTGGATCTCCAAGATTTTGTGTTCCCCCATGCCACAGTAGCACATCAAAGCATAAATCCAAGAGGAAAAAAGTGATTGTTCTTGTTCTACCGGGTGCACTTGTATTAGTCTCCATCGCCTTTGCCCTTTTATGGATAAGGTATACAAGAGATAAAAGAACTGATCCTCAGCAAGCAGTTGATTCATCCTTTGTCGTCTCAACAAAAGGAAGAATTTCATCCTATGAACTACTTCGAGCAACTGATTCACTCAGTGAGATCAATTTAATTGGTTCTGGGAGTTTCGGCTCTGTTTACAAAGGCATCCTCAGAGATGGGACTTTCATTGCAGCTAAAGTGTTCAACCCACAATTGCAAGTGGCATTTAGGAGTTTTGATACAGAATGTCAAGTTTTGCGCAACCTTCGTCATAGGAATCTCACCAAAGTCATCACTAGTTGTTCCAACCTTGAATTTAAGGCTTTAATACTCGAGTACATGCCCAATGGGAGCCTCGATAAGTGGTTGTATTCACACAACTACTTCTTAGACATCAATCATAGGCTAAGTATAATGATAGATGTGGCATGTGCATTGGAATATCTCCACCATGGCTGCTCATTACCCGTGGTTCATTGTGATTTGAAGCCTAGTAACGTCTTGTTGGATGAGGACATGGTTGCCCACCTAAGTGACTTTGGAATTTCAAAGCTGATTTCTAAAGATGAGAGTTCTTTATACACTAAAACATTAGCAACGTTTGGTTATATTGCACCAGGTACGTGATCTCTTAATCAATTGCTTTTGATTGTTTCTCTTTCCTTTTTTACCATTAGTAAATGTTGAATTTCAAAATTGATTGATTGCAGAGTATGGACTGGAGGGATTGGTGTCAATAAAATGTGATGTTTATAGTTACGGGATCATGTTGATGGAAACATTTACTAGGAAAAATCCTAATGATGAAATGTTCGATGGAGATTTTAGTTTGAAGCAATGGGTGAGAAATTCACTCCCACAAGCAGCAATGGAAATTGTCGATGCCAACTTAATATCGCCACATGATAATCACTTAATGAAAAAGCTAGATTGTGTGGTATCCATCATGAAAGTGGCAATAGATTGTTGTGTTGAATCTCCTAAAGGAAGGATTGACATGAAAGACGTTGTGGGGAGGTTAAAGACAATCAAGATTCAACTTCTTGCATGTTGAGGAAGATCTTATTAGAAACTTTTCTTCCAAATCATCTCATGTGTAATCATGTGTAACAAACATTTGATATAATAGTTAGCTTCAAATAAGTTATAGCATTATGTCTTTCATAACATAGAGAATTGATGGGCATGTATACCTCTTTGGTCTTGAATTTGTAAAGTGGTTTTGGCCTAATACCTCTACATTTTTCCATCTTTTTTAACTTTAACAATGTAAATAGAACTCTCAATATTGAATAACAGAATTTCAATCTATACTAGCACCATAATATAAGATTTGAGAGACTCATTTAGGCAAGGCATAATACATAAATAGGCCCTTTAATTTGGTTTCATTTTACATTTATGCCCTTCAACTTTGAGTATGCACAAGTAGATACTTAAACTTGTATAAAAATGAACAAATAAACACACACGTCTTACGTGGCATCCTACATGATATTTTGTGTCCTACATGGTGTCCTATGTGTATTATGTCACATAGAACTCATGTATCTACTTATTCAACTTTATACAAGTGTAAGTGTTGGACACCTAAAGTTGGAGGGTATAAATATTAAATGATGTCAAGTTAAATGGCACATTTATGTATTATGTCTTTAGGCAATTGTGCAAACACCTTAAGGACAACAAGTTTGCTTGATTGTTTGAAAGCTTTGGGAGTTAGATTATTCCCCCAATTTGGAATTTCAAATCTAAGGCTACAACATAATATTAGTCCCAATCTCATTCATCATCTTTAACGAGTTCGGAATTTCATACCTGATTTTATTCCTTGAAATTCAACCCAACAACTTCCGATTTGAAATTTAGCGTCAATTTTGATTTGGCTCTTTCTTGTATTCAATTTTGTTGAGGTTCACAAGTTAATAATAATAATAAAATAAAATACTTACATTATATTTCAAATTTCATTTGGACTTTGGAAATTGATTAAGCTTGTTTCATTTTTTCAAATAAGGCCCAAATGTACCTCATTTATACAATTTAGGGCCTTCCGCTTTTAAATCGTAAAAATGAGTAATTCCAACTTATGAGAATGTTGCTCTCAAATGCACACGTCAGTGTACGTGGATCGTGGTCATATTTAAGTTATATGTACTCCATGCAATTAATTAACATAACATTAATATTAATATTTATATTATCATGAGTAGCTAGGCTACTCTTACACAATACATTCAACTGGTAAAGCTCACATGGTGTGCCTCACTTTTATTCATGTTACATACTTTTACATGCATAAGATAACCACTACTTTATTCTTTTCATAGGTTACACCATATCACACATAAGCCTAGGACAGTGTGTTATACTATAAGCTTTTAATAATATGGTCGTAATCATGAAATGTTCATCGATCAGTTGAAGTTACCTTCATCCAAGTGTTCGCCACTATTGTTGACGGTTTCATTGGCGAACATGGTGGTGATACAACCTCTAGCATGACAGTTACTTTGGCAGCCAGATCCGCAGTAGTTACAACTATTGCCACACCACCCAAACTTACTGCAACACGCCTTGTTGGGACACTTACGCTTGCCATTTTGTTGACCACATTGTTGTGCATAATTTGTAGTTAGCAACAAGGATAAAATCACAAAAACAAGAGCTGAAGAAAATTTCATCCTTTTGGTTCTTACTTTTTTCTCTAGATGGAATATTGGATAATTGCTTATAGATAATATTGGAATGAAAGCAAATTTACTCTTATATATAGGGTGTGATCATGCCCGCTAGTCAAAATTTTACCCAACATTTAAGTTTAAGTAGTGTACTTGTTCACGCTGCGCGCGGTTATAGGAAAAGATTAAATTATATTTTCAAATAATTAATATCATTTCTTGATAAACATTATAAAAATTAATGTAATAAAAAGGAGAAACACAAATTAAGTTTCAAATTTGATATTACCTATTCAGAGAAATTACTAAAAAAATTCTAATAATGCAATTTCATTTTAACACGAGAGACTATGGCCTCCTGAAGATAACTAGTGAACTCCTTTACCAACTCACAGACCCACTCAAACTCTGTAGGGATACTCAAAATGGCTTAACGAGACAACTCATGTAAACGAGCCTCATACTCATAAACTAATAAGGAGCCCTGCTCCAACCTATCGAACTCATCTTTGCGCTGATCTGAAGGCTATAGGGCACAAACCTCTCAAGGAACATCTCAGTAAACTGCTCCCAACCCATACCAGGAGAACCAACGGGCCTACAAGCAAGAACTGATCTCCACCATTCCAATTTCCTTAAAACACCATTTTCACTAAAAATTCCTCAAAGTTTGACTTCAAAAATAAGGATTTAATGTCAAATTAATGAAATAATAAATGGGTAATGAATGATTAGATTCAAAATCGCTTACCCAAAAGTTTAATCGCGAAAAATCTGTTTGAAGTTTCCTACACCAGGCTCTTAGGATTCAACAATGGAGAAATAGGGAAGAATTCACGATTTTGGAATAAAAGTTCGAGGTCAAAATACTATATGCAATCGCGACACCCTCCATGCGATCACGAATGGGAAAACAATCAACTCATTAATTGACTAACATGATCCGACATAGCATACACGACAATTGTGATACCTACGGACTTAGACCTATGCAATCGCGACAGGTCTCATGTGATCGCGATGCACAACACCAATACGCGATCGCAATGCACCTTGCATTCAGGCACTAGAAACCAACAACACACTAAGGCACAATATTCTACAAATGGACTCTCGAGACCCGTTCGGAATCCCGTGCACACAAACCAGATATGCAACCCAACTAAGTTTGATGTTCTGGACTCAATGTAATCATCAAAATATAAATTTGAGGTCTTCTTAACCCTGTAATCATCAAAGTCATGATATACTAACTTTTACCCAAATAAAACAAATTACCCTCAGAGGCTACGTAAATTGAACAATGACCTTACCTAGGCCTAAAAATCACCTCTTGAATTCGACAGAATCATCGAAAATTCAATTCGAACTCTGAAAGTTGACTAAAGTCAACTCTTTGCCTAAATTCACTTAAACTTCCAACTCAATGGCTCAAATCCATTTGAGGACATTGAAACTAAAAATGACAACACTCTACATCAAATTCCATATTTCAGAGCTAATGGAACTGATAGAAGTCCATTCCAAGACTCGTAGCTCCATATGTTGACTAAAGTCACTTATATCAACTTAAGAGTCTCCAAAAATCATAACTTTTCGATCCCGTTACAAAACTAGTCTCATAAACTAATCCAACATGACTCAAGGCAACTATATATCGAAAGAAGTGAAATGGTCATTTTTCATAAATTTCCAAAAATGACATTTAGGGTCATTACAGATGCAATGAGTGTTGAAATCTACCTCATGAGATGTTACCTGATGTTCAATTGGCATGATAACATTGTTGTTGATGTGTTTTTTTTTTCAGAAGATAGATATTTTCTATTTTAGTTTTCAACAGTGAGTTTTCTAGTCTTTAGGCATGTAGCTTTTAGTAAACATAGTTTCTAGTTATTTGGAATTTTGTGTTTTGAGTTACTATATTTATTTACTACAAATCTATTAGGATTTCCTAGTATTTAAGCATCTCTTCTTTCTGCTTAATAAAATAACACTTTTTTTCTTCTTTCGTCGTATGTTTTTTTATATGTTAACACCAATAATCGCCTTCCATTGTTGATCTGGGACAAAAGTCAAAACCACACTTAAAATCTAGATTTCACAACATCGACCCATGCAATCAAACTGTCGTGGCATGAGACTTGGAGCGCAGCACCGCACGGTGCGCATGCAATTATTTTAAAAAACACATGTGTGAGCATGCATGCATACATAACATCAAAACTAAATAGTGTTATTGATAAAGATAAAGGAAACTGAAGAAATAGAACATGTTGAACAATTTGATTCAATCAACGTGTACGTTGGAGTTAGAGTCACTCTAGATTTAGGTCACTTATATCGACTAGGTTGCTCTTCATGTACTAGCTAAAGTCGACTAGGATTAGATTATTTATAATTGCATTATTATTATAGTAGTAATAGGTATTGTAGTAAGAATCTAAAAATAGTTAACTTATGACTCTACAATTCTCTCCCTATATAAGGAGCATGTACTCAACAATTTTAATCATCAATATAATCCTTGATTTCTCTAATCATACATGTGAGAAATCTACATGGTATCAGAGCTTAAAAGCTCTTCCGCTCTATGAGTATTGATTAAAAAAAAACACGTTCAACTGCAATGGCCCCTCTACCAACACTATGTCGACCTCCTCACTTCACCAACTCATTGCCGCTTGTTCCATTAAACTCAAGCAAACAAACTACCTGATATGGAGGACACAAATATCACAATTGATTCAGGTGATGAAACTAATTTATCTCATCAAAAAGAATGAACCAACTAAAAGTAATTGTTCCACTGGACAGGCTGCTGGGAAAGTTGTAGCGGTTGAGAAGGATGCAAAAGATAGTGGCAACATTGATGACATGAAGAGAAATATATGTTGCTAAGGAGTTGGATCTCAGGTACCTTGACAGAAGTAAGCATGTGCCTAATTGTGGGCTACTCAACTGCCAAGGAGATGTGGAAATGCTTGGAAGAAGCTTATCTTCAAGCAACAAAAGATAAATAGTTTCATCTTAAACAACAACTACCAAATGTTTGGCAAGGAACCAAAAAGATTGATGATCAAGGAATTCAAAGGCATATGTTGTCACACCCCTTTTTGCGCATAGCGGCGGAAGGGTTTTTCCAATTTAAGTGACGGTATTGATTTAGGGATTATTTTATTTTCGTTTCAGAGTCGCCACTTGAAATTGAGTTATGGTGTTCCAAGTCACCTTTTGTTTAATCCCTAATCAAAAGGAAATGACTCTTTATATGGTCTGCGAACTAGAAATTCGGGTAAGAAATTCTGTTGACCAAGGGGAAGGTATTAGGCATCCCTCGAGTCCCGTGGTTCTAGCACGGTCACCTTTATTGACGTTTACCTACTTTAAATCATTTGTGGATATATTATTTTCAGGTCATGACTTATTTGCATTTTTATTGTTGAACTTTTATTTGGTCTCAAATCGGATGCATAACTGCATTCTCGACTTTTGACATATAAATAGCTTATGAACATAATTGTTTTCTTCTCTCGAGTGCATCACCTAATTTTATCTATAAGTGATCTTATTTTAAATTAATGAAAGCTATTATATTTTTAAACAAGGTGCATCACCGCATCCTTGAGTTTTTTTTTTTCAATGTCTCAAAAAAAGATGCGCAACCGCATTCTTAATTTTTTTACAAATATTTTTAACATGCATAAAACTCATCTAGTATCAAAAGTACTTACTCTTATTTTTCTGAATTCTAGACAACTAATCTTCTCATTTCATTATTATATTTATTGATGATACTTTTAATTAAATTAACCCACATGTTAAAATATATATTAGAATAATTTTATCAAGGTGTGTCACCACATCCTTGAATTTCTTTTAAGTGTTTCAAAAAAGATGTGTAACCACATTCTTAACTGAAACAAATACTATTTTTTATTTACATGCATAAAACCCGTCTAATGTTATAAGAAAATATTAAATAAAATCAAATAAAATAAAACAAATCTAAACTTCTAGGATACAATATAAATTTTGGATTATCTTATATTCTTTTATTTTTATTCACCCTTAAAGTTAATGTTAAAATTAGGCCTATGCATCTTATAATTTTATTTTTATTTTTTTTAATCTTGAAGTTAATGGCGAAATTAGGCATACTCATATTGTCCGTTTTATTAATCCAACAAAACAATGACGAATTGCTAAAATAAATCTCATTCTTTATTTAATAAATAAAACAACGATAATTTTGTGAACCCAATAATTCCTACTTTATCATTATTAGCATCGAAATCAAGAAAAGNTAATGTTATAAGAAAATATTAAATAAAATCAAATAAAATAAAACAAATCTAAACTTCTAGGATACAATATAAATTTTGGATTATCTTATATTCTTTTATTTTTATTCACCCTTAAAGTTAATGTTAAAATTAGGCCTACGCATCTTATATTTTTATTTTTATTTTTTTTAATCTTGAAGTTAATGGTGAAATTAGGCATACTCATATTGTACTTTTTATTAATCTAACAAAACAATGACGAATTGCTAAAATAAATCTCATTCTTTATTTAATAAATAAAACAACGATAATTTTGTGAACCCAATAATTCCTACTTTATCATTATTAGCATCGAAATCAAGAAAAGAACAACATCATGACCCATTTATTTTAAGACATCACAACTAATGAACAAAAATAGATAAATAAAAATAATCACCAATAAAGTTACTTTCATTCATCATTAAAGAGATATAACACTTAACACATTCTTCATTTTAATCAAATTATGAATAAAATAAAAGTGTAAGAAAACTTATCATAATAATTACATCAAATTCCATGAATAAATTAAATAAGAAGATAAAGTAAAGTTGAATACCGCAAAATCTTAACCGAAGCTCGATTAGAACACCCACAACTTTTGTAGGTTATTTGTGATGGTATATGTGTTTGTGTTGATATGAAAAAAATGGGTAAGGAATAAAAGATGTGAATGTGTTGGTGAATTTTTTAAAAAGGATAATCAAATAAAATGGGAAGGTTTTTCTTCTTCTTCTTTTTCTCGTGTAATGTGTTGTTTTTTTTTTGTTTCTGTCCATTCTCCTTTTTTCTTTGTTGTGTGTGTATGTTGGTATATGTAGTAGTAGTAGTAGTGTATCGTGTGAGTATGTGTGTGTATAGTGGGGGGGGATTAGTGGGGTAGTGGAGGAGTATGTGGGGTGAGGGTAGGTGTAGTGTGAGGGGTACGTGGGGTTGTGGGGGGGGGGGTTTATTTTTATTTTATTATTTTTTCTTTCATAATTAATATATAAGATAATATAATGATAAGAATATTATTTATTTATTTTTAACTATTATTTATCTATTTTTAACTTGTAGAAAATTAAGTAGCTAATAATAAATTGTAATTATAAAATACTAGCTTATTTATTAAATTAAAATTAAAGAAACATATATTTTTTGTAACTTTTCATTTCTTTTTTAAACAATTGAAAATAAAACTTACCTTAAAAAGTGATTCTATTTTTGTTGTTTTCAATTTTTTTTAAATAAACTTTAAAAAAATAAGATAAAAGTCATAAATATTTAGTTTAGATTTATAAAATATTTAAGCTCTAAAAATGGTGTTAAACTTAAGTTCGGTCAAAAATTACGTGTCTACATATGTGATGGCCTTACAACCATTCATAAATATGTGGATGAAGATAGAAAAGTAATCAATTTTTCTAGAGCTTTAGGCCTCAAATACAAGACCTTCGGGACTATCATGTTTAGGTAAGGCACCATACCCTTAATCAATTTGTTAATGCTCTCACAGATTTTGATATAAGGGAAGATGAAGAAGAGGTGTCACAACAAAACATGATATTTTTTGCCCAAAGAGGCAGGGGAAGAGGAAACAACAACTTCAACTCCAGAGAAAGATGTTTCAAGCCTGCTGGACAGGGAACATGTTCTCAGAACAGTCAATATAGACCAGGTTCTCCGAACAATCATAGTTTTCCAAGTGAAAATAAGGAGACGAACAGTACTGAGTCATGCCAAATCTATGATAGAAATAATCATACTGCTCTTACGTGTTTTTACTGGTAGGACTACTCGTATCAATATGCAGATGTACTACCACAAGCAACGACTTGACATCACATTCATATCGAAGCATTGATAAAACAAGTTTTTGTTGGGTTTTCGAAGCAAGCAGGAGTAATTATTCATCCACTCTTTAGCTTGAGGGGAAGTATTGAAGATAAAGGAAACTTAAGACATGGAACAGGTTGAACAACCTGGTCCAATCAACATGTATGACGGAGATAGAGTCACTCTAGGTTTAGGTCACTTATATCGACTAGGCTACTACTTCTTGTACTAGCTGAAGTCGANGAATCTTCATTAAATATTTATCTCAACAATACTACTTTTAACTGAAAAATCAACTTATTGCAGACGAGGAGACTAATAACGCAATAAAGGCTATCATTCTCCGCATTCTTAAGTAATTGTCACCCGGAACTTTCGGTACGTAAAACAACATTAACTACTGATAGAGGGGTCAAATTCCAAATAAATTGGGGAGCCAGTGATGAGATCATTAAGGGATAAAGAGCATGCTGGACACAAACACGAGTAGACATGAATAAATACAAGAAAATGCAAAGAAAAGAGGCATTATTAAGCAAAGAAACACGTAAATGACCAAGATAGATGGTGAACCAACATCAGGAGACATATTTAGATTTAGACACAGCTATAATATCCATTGCAATTTCAATTAGTGGCAACATGCTAGAAAATTAATTACTACGCCTCAAAATCATCGAACAGTTAGCCGATATTTAATAACCCGATGCAAAGCTGCAATTTTACTTCAAGAACAACAATAGACATTTGAATACTCTCGATCAATCGCTAAACTGGCCGAGCATACTTGTTGCACAGGTTAAGCAAAAACAAACAGCAAAGGGAGAAACTACCGATGTTGACGTTAATGGACGAGTGAAACAAAGGCGTACATGATCGGTGACATTCAAACGATAAATTCAAGAAGAGATTGGTGAAACACTCTTAAATAAACCAACTAAGAAACAAACAAATCTAGGCACAAATCGACAAGATAAAAAAAACGCTACTCACTGGTAGACAACGAGATAACTAGAATGTCGCAACTAAGGCGTATCAAAACGTCAAGAACTTAATAACTACCAGCAGGAGGCGAACTTCCATAATACCAGTAAAACACTATCTTAAAACATAAAGGAAGAAAATCATACAAAGAAGGAGGTGTTACCTTCAAAGGTGCAGCGAAATAGAGACAATACGAGCAGAACCACGACCTTCACCACACCGAAACTCGAACTAAAACGATAGACAAGATCTTTAAGCAGAAATATCAAACCCAGACACTTAAAAAAAAAACGAGTATCTCCTCTATTTTTCCTTGAAATGTATTTAGTGCTTTAGCTATTTCGCTTAAGTTATTTTTTAGTTAATTTCTCCTCTCCAAAAAAAATCCCCTGTAATGAAGGAGAAGAAGGGTTTAAATAGAGGAAAATAGGGTTCGATTTTGGGGGAGGAAAAGAGTGAAAATCCCGGATGAACAAGGCCCAACCATTTCAAATCGAATTCCTTCCGGAATCCAGCCCATTTCAGCACGAAAATTCCCATTTTTTCAACAAGAAATCGAGCGAGGTGGAGGGCTAGGATTGACCTATTGTCCTCGCAGCTCGACGTGGCTTCAATCCTGCGTGGCAAGGACGAAACACGGCTATTGCAGGTGTTTT